>NC_142670.1:29497481-29797481 GCF_964200805.1 Pocillopora damicornis | reverse complement strand
CTGAGTTACCGCCTGTGCAGGTGTCTTGTGCATTCGGTGTTCTTGAAATATGTTTTAAATTGTATTTGATCTAAACAGGCGATCGTTCTCCCTAAAATAAATAGAAAAATAACATTCTTAAACTTCAGTTACGGCAGTTATAGCTGTACGCTCTTTATTTTATCTTATTTTTTATTTCACACTCTTGAGGGCACGGTCCGTAAGATGGCCATTGACATGTTCTGACAATATTAAAAGTATAGGTGTGTTAATTTAAGCAATAACTTAAGAGCTGGAACTATCATTTTTATGAAGAGTTTATTTTTTCGCAAAATGAGACGATATTTTGCCCAGATAGGATAGGGGGTGTATGATACTATCGATATTTTCAACTGCCGCGCTACTGACCTGTCACTTTTATTCTCGTCAAAGTATAGCTCTATAAGAGCTATATGTGGCGGGTATTGTTAGGAGCAGGAATTGATGAATGAAAAGATAATAAACCCGTGGCTTTATTATTATTTGCTCGTTCGCCAGTTTCTTAAGAATTCAGCATTGAAAAGCAAAGTTAACGCGAAGAACACGAGAAGAGGAATTCCATGTCTAGAAGCAACCATGTATTATTTTATTTATCATTTAAACACAATAGCCCTTTAGTGACAAGAAAAGCTGCCTTCATTAATGAATGACAATAAAAGAGTGGACAATCGTACCGTGCGTTGGCACTAAGGCTCAAAATGGAAAAATGCGTTGAATCGTGATTACAAAAACAACAATGAGCGTAATTTTCAATTTATAAAACTCCTTTATTGACTTTGTTCTTTCCGACAGAAGGGGTCTTTCAGGTAAACGGCAAAAGTCGGTCTGCGGCAAATCTTCTAGTTGTCGATTTTCGTTGTCAGCCGCGAGAAACGCCATTACCAAAGCCACTGAATATGTGACTGTAGGTTTTCCTTTTTCGTATATATGGTTTTCTTCCCCTTCTGGGAGAGTTTGAACGTCACTGCCTGCGAGCAATACGGAGTTTTCAATGTTCTAGCCGCCATAATCTGGGGACATGGATGCTATTTTTTTTCTTTTTCATTTATCAATAAATTTATAGTTGACTTCTCTTGTCAGCAAAGGGCCATGGTGTTTCTATAATAAATAAAAACGACATTGTTGCTTGTAGATAGGGAATTTCTCTTGTCTTGTTCAACTCGAAATCTTACAAGTTTGCTGCGCTCACTCGTGATTTATCCATATATATGCGCGCCCATGTATTATTCTCTAATGAAATACCAGAATTTATCTTGTTTTGAAAATAGGATATCTTCACTGCGCGAATTACCACAGCATTTCTCTTTTCAGACATGAGGACAACTGTCGTCATGGCAACCAGCTCATCAAAATGGTAGTTTTGTTTTTCAAGAAGGGTTTTATTTTCATCATTATTTTGCAAACATTGTTTTGGCTTAGATTAGCTAACAGTTCCGAGGAAAAATTTTTGCTTTCGGAGCAGTGACCTCTGAACATTCTTCTTAATTAAGAGTTGTGAAGGCACCATTTCCACTCGCAGGCGATTAGGAAGTTTTAAAGGGTGTCCTTTGAGCAATAACATTAGGGCTAAAATTATAATACTAAAGATTGTTATTCGTTTGTAGCATGGTAAGAAATTATACTTAGAGAGGATAAATGAAACAGCATATTTCAATCCCTGGGTAAAATTCGCACTAAATCTTAACAAACAGATAAGAAATTATCGTATTTTCGGACAAAACACCATCGATATGACTTCTACTTCTAATGTGTCTCACTAATTAGTATCAATGCCCGGGCTCCTCTAGTGTCAGTTGACTGAAATCTTCCCCTTTCAAATTCTTCTTACAGGCGAGTGGGATCGATTCATAATATTCTAAGCGTTATCGATGGCGTTCTATGTGCAAACGTTCGATTTCTTCTTTCTATTTGTTCCGGCTCAATGGCTTCTCTCCTCTTCGTAAAGCAAGAGCGAAGCGCTTGCTGAAACTCAGGGATTCTGATTGTAAATACAACTGGATTGAAAAAAGAGTTAGAATAATTTAAAATGGTCACCATGTCATGGAACTTCCATGGTACTGGTGATCAAAGGAAGCCAACATAGTAAATTAAGTCAGTATAGAAACGATCTATTTAAAGAGAACTTTTTTCTATCTATAGTGGTCGTGATAGTTTCGTGATCTCCTTTCCGCTATCGACAGCACATTTTAATTGAACATCTCATGAATTCAGCTTCATTTCGGTGTCATGTCTTTTCATCAAATTACGGACAGCTGCCCGCGTATTTTTTGTTAACACACTCGGAGCCACACACTTTAACACTCTCGTCAGGTTCGTTTTTCCTTAAGACCCCTCATTAGTTATCAGTCCACAAATTACCTAACCCGAAAAAACCGTCACCATTTCTCGGCAAGAAGAGAAAATATTCCTTAATGTTTTATGAAAAAAAAAAAGCGTGTATATCCTTTCAGAGAAAATGTGCTTCACATATGTGTAATTCGATGCAGTGAGCTATTTTTAGTTATTTTTATTAAAAAAAAAATATATATATATATATATGTGACCATCTCTTCTTTTTTGTCGGTTAATCTCTCAAAAATGTACTTAGTCACATTTTGGTCGAGGGAGAGAGAGATCTCGGGTGCCTCAGCGTCTGATAATATGAAATTAATAATAAGATTGTGGGTTTTATGTCATCACACACATCTGTGTGCTTAAACTGATGAATTTATTTACATAAGTAAGAGACATTTTATTTCCTAGTCTTCACACATGAAAAGAATTCGATCGCTTATCAACAATTTCCACTCCACTAGTTTTAAATGTGTTGCCCGTGACATGGACATCATTCGAGGCGTAGAGGTACTTAATCTTCAAACCTATGTCTCATTGGAAACTGTCGGAAATAACTTAGCTGTTTTCACCGCCCAAAGTACAAAGTTTTATTACATAGATAGCGATGAAATATCAGAGTTTCTGTATCGAAAACATGGTATCTTTACCACGTGCAGTGAACGTTCCACTTACTTCCTCGCACGTACAGATAACGATGTCTACGGGCTGAGTTACTGTGCAGGTGTCTCATGCATTCGGTGTTCTTTAAATATGTTTTAAATTGTACTTTATCTAAATACCCGATCGTTATCCTTATAATAAATGGCAAATAACATGTATTTTCATTTCAAACTCTTGAGGGCGCGGTCGGTAAGATTGCTATTGACATGTTCTGACAAACCAAGAAGTATAGGTGTGTGAATTTAAGCAAGAACTTAAGAGCTAGAATTATCATATTTATTGAGAGTTAATTTTTTTTTATAACATGACAGGTTATTTTATCTCAGATAGGATAAATAAAACAGCATATTTTTATTATTGGATGAAATTCATACTTAACTGGTTACTGCAAAAAGCAACCCTATGCAACAACAGGGCTCTGTGAAGCATAAAATCGAAAATCTAAGAACGCTATCCTATTTTCTTACAATACTGCACATTTATTGCTCCTGCCTCCTATGAATGTCACTATTCAGTAACAACGCCAGCGGTCCTCTTATCTCAACTGAATAAAACCTAGTTTCCATATCTTCTCGTTTAACCTCAACTAGCAGGCGAGTGGGATCGGTTCGTAAAATTTCTTAGTTCTATTTCTGACGTTGGGCGGTTTCTTTTCTCGATTTTAACCATCTCAATGGCTGGTCTCTCCTTCGTACAGCAAGAACGCAGCGCTTGCTGAAACTCAGGAATTCTAAATACGTACACAATCGGATTGACAAAAGAGTTAGAATAATTAAGAATGTACACCATGAAATAAACCCATGCTATTAATGTCTCAGTTCCATATATATAGACTAATAGGCTCATGATAATTAAGGGAAGCCAGCATACTAAAGCCAGTATGGACACCAGAAGTAGGATCTTTGTTATGCGTCTGTTTCGCGAAGCTCCATTTCGATGCTGTGAGGCAACACTCTCGCGTTGAAAATTTCTCCAGATCGCAATGTTACAGAAACATATGATGAGTGTTAGACCCGACGAAACGGGGATGAAAACCAAGGCAGATTCAAATAACCTCAAAACATATGGCAAAGTTGTTAATGTAGACACCAAGACAGCGGATGTCCAAATTAAGAAAATGATGCCGCGGTATGTTCTGGTGGATAATGAACGGTGTTTAAACGGCCAAAATACGGCATAAAGTCTCTCGCAAGAAATAGAGGCTGCAGATATATATGAGCCATACATAAGTATGCTATCGAAACTTGTATAAAATATTCGGTAGGCCATGTGTTCAGAGTCATATTTTGCTGTCCAAAGCTGATAGTAACCTCCATTAACGTAAATAAAAAAGGGCAGAGTGATGGCTCCTAACATCAAATCAGCAAACGCCATGTTCATGACTAAAAATAAACTTTTCCTACGAAGTGGTTTGGTAACTGCAAAGAGAAGCAGAGTGAGTAAGTTTCCTGCAATGATAAGGACCGAAGATAAAATGAGAGCACTGCATACTGCAATCCCTTCTGCCTTGGAAATAGAACTTCTTGTGGACGCAGACGCATTTTCCAAGGTCTTGTTCCCTGCCGACGAGTCAATCATTATAAACTTATGACTAAATGAACTACGGTAAACAGTTTTTTTTCCGGAATAAAATGCTTTGTCTCAGAGGAGAGGAACTCAACCTTTTGAAACAACACCAAGCAACAGCAGCTGAAAAGTTATTTGTATTACGCGGTGATTATATTCAAGGCGTCACGTAGTCCAGGTAGACAAGACATTTCAGGTTCAACCAATACCGTCAATAAAATGGCTGTTTATCAAAAAATGTAGCAGCTGTTCATGTATTTTCCTGTTGAAATGGCAAGAATTGCACAGTTTTACGCTTGTTATGGTTTTAACAAATTTCTTGTGTGGTTCATAATCTCTGCACTAGCAGACTAGGAAGTTATCTTTACTCAAGCAGAGATGATCTTCATTAGTGATAGACGAAAGGTTTAGTAACAATTCAGTATAATTAGCTCTAGACACATGCTACCAGATGCACCGTTAAATTTTGCATCAAACAGTCATCGTACATCTTTGAAATTAAACGAGTCACAACAATTAGAGCGAGAAATACTAAGAAATTAAAATCTAGAGTTAAGTACATTTATTTATACATTTATGACTTCTATCGTCAAAACTTTACCATCATACATTAAAGGCAACCAACACGCACTTGAAATTGTTCGTGTCGTTAATTTCCTTAGCCAAGACAAACTTCTTTTCACTATGGACATTACATCTCTTTTTCGTGTCATTTGCCATTCTGTCGCTCAAACATATTTTTGATCAACGTACTGTCAAAGAACCTAGCTCTGAAACACGACTCCGCTCAGCCAAACTAGCGCTAATAATAGCTTTCAGTTGAAGTTGTCAAATATTGTTCCAATTCCCTTACCCCTTTACCTACCATGAGTGACTAAGAGAGAATCTCTCCTTACAATATCAATACAATATCAAGCATAGAAGTGATGAGAATAAAGTAAAATATCGATTAGGGGATTATCAGTTGATCCAATACCAAATTCTTTAAATTGACATAATAAGAATTGTATAGCAGACAGTAAGGAGAATTACTGATGAGATCTTGGGAGTTAAAGGGTTAGGTAGCTGGTGGGATTACTCAGCACGTACTCAAATAGTAAAAGAAGGCGCTATTAGTAATTTGCACTCGCGTTACATCGGAATGCACTCGTTTTCAGCCGATCAGAAGTGCGTAATTTTCTCATAGACGTTATTTTAAGAGTAAGCAAGTTTTCTGTTATGATTAGGACGGATGCCTTCTGCTTTGGAAACTTCTTGCAAATTTGAACTTATTTGTAGGATTTCGTTCACTGCCAATGCCTCAAACAAAGTTAACTTGTAACTAAATGGTTTACGGGATGAAACATTTGATCGGGAAAGAATGTGGTGTTTTAAAGGAGAGGAACTCGATCTTCTGCAACGACACGAAATAACAACAGCTGAAAAGTCATTTATGTGTCATAGTAATTTTACTCAAGGCAGTCATGATGTCGACGTAGACAATGCATTACGAAATAATACCGTGCACGTAGACCCTTCATGTCACGATATATGTCTGTTCGTCAAACAATGTGACAGGTGTTTGCGTGTTTTTCTGTTTTACCGCTTCATAAGGTTTGAACAAATTTCTTGCTTGGTTCGAAATTTTATTAACAAACCGACTTGGACGTTATCATCTTTCAATGAACAAAGAATGCTTTCGGGATAATTTGCCCCAGACGCATGCTACATAATACACTCTTCAATTTTTAATTTTGCATTTAACAGTCATCCTACGCCATTTGATTTAAATGAGTTTTTGCAAAGAGAAAGAAATGATCAAAATTATTATTTACAGTTAATTGTATTTACATTAACTGATGCGGTAACTGATCCGGTTACTGATCCGTTCAAGAAAACCGTGTGTTTTCCTTTACTTGAATCTAAAAAATAATCTCTTTTGGAGCAAAGAGGCATGCTCTTGTATCGATTGCAGTCTCATTCAAATTTTTCTCTACCTTTAATACTCTTTTCCCTTGAGTGTTTGATTTTCGGAAAGTATGACAGCTCTCACGCGCTTGGTATAAATGCTCTACTTCACTGAATATTTCCTGGGTGATATTCGTTATTTGTTTGCAGAATATATGAGGGAATACACCCACATTACTTCTTGATCAGTTGAGATTCCCTAGTGAGGTTTTCCCTGCGAAGAGACGGGCATGTTACATGGTGTTTTAATGCAACGGTCAGTTTAATCGGAGGGATTTTAACAGAAATTTATGTAAATATCATGGTGTTTGTGTAGTTGGAGTAGGCAATGAGTTTGAACAAATACTGTGCCACGTAGAACCCTTCGTGTCACAATAAATTAAATGTCCGTTTATTAAAAAACACGTAATTGGTGTTCATGTATTTTTTTATTACTGAGTGGTAAGCCTTTTTAAACAAATTTCTTTCCTGTATAACCCGTATGAAAATTTCTTTTAAAAGCCGACTGGGGCGTCATCATTTCTCAATGAGAGATGATTAATCTTCATTAAATAATGCAGATGACCGTGAAAGATGAGGGTTACTAATATTTTGCTGGTAGAGAAACATTTGATGTCTGATTTTGCTCACCCAGCTCATCCTCCATCCCACAAACACACGCACACACCAACAAAAAAGGACGCTGTCTGCCTAATAATTTCTGCCTATCCCACCTGCAGCCCACACAATCTTTTTTCCAATTCCCATCACGACGAATGTACAAGTTTTCTTATCAACTGCCCGAAAATAAAAGAAAAAATTTATTCCATAAGTCTTGAAAGTTCACATAAACCGAATTCAACTGTACCTATATTCAACAAGTCCAAGAAATCAATACAAACTTAAGCGATAACATGAATGAACTGGCTCTAAGAGCCCTTTGATTTTCTATTCCATCGTTGTCGAAAGAATTACGAACTTTAAAAGTTCGCGACACGCGTTTTTGTTTCTTTATTATTATTATTATTGTTATTAGTATTATTATTATCATTATTATTATTATTATTATTATCATGCGGACCTTTTTTTTTTTTTTCATTTTTTTGGACACGCGCGACAGACTGAACCGAAAAGGAGATACAGCTCGTTGTCTAGAGGACTGCTGTATGTCAAAGATTTGATGGGTTTTCTTCCCTTTGCGTATCTGTTGTTTTTTTGCCTTTCTCGATTTTCCTTGTTCTTTTTCGAGGATAATAGATATTCTTAAAACAATAGATGAAAGCAGCTCGCAACACGGAATAGCAGTAACTTATCTTCTCGCAGAGGGTCGGACATGGGTTTTTTCCTCATTCGATAAATTTTTAGATAATTTTTTTTTCTACCTATGCAAGTCGTGATAATTTCCTGATCTCTTTTCCGTCATCGACAGCACACTTTAATTTAATATCTCATGAATTCAGCTTCCTTTTAGCGTCATGTCTTTTCAGCTGCTCATGTATATTTTGTTGACACAATTGGAGCCACACACTTTAACACTCTCGTAAGGTTCGTTTCAGTTTCCTTGACACCCCTCCTTAGTCATCAGTCTACAAATTACCTAACTCGTAAAACCGTCACCATTTCTCGGCAAGAAGAGAAAATATTCTCTACTGTTTTATGAAAAAAAACGTATTTATCCTTTCTGAGAAAATGTGCTCTACACATGTGTTATTCGATGCAGTGCTCTATTTTTAGTTATTTTTACTAAAATGAAAATGATATAAACCATTTCTTCTATTTTGTCAAAAATGTATTTGGTCACATTTTGGCCGAGGGAGAGAGAGATCTCGAGTGCCTCAGCGTCTGGAAATATGAAATTAATAATTAGATTATGGGTTTTAAAGATGAACTAAAGTTACGATTACTGGAAGTTTTATTAGAGTTCTCTTTCCTGTCGAGATAACCGGATGCATCCGTGTGCTTGAATGAATTAATTTTTTGAAAAATAAGAGGCATTTTATTTCCTAGTCTCCACACGTTAAAATAATTCGATTGCTTATCAACAATTTCTACTCCACTAGTTTTAATTATGATGCCCGTGAAACTGAGATCATTCGAGGCGTAGAGGTACTTCATCTTCAAACCTATGTCTCATTGGAAACTGTCGGAAAGAACTCAGCTGTTTTCGTCGCCCACTTGTCTAAAACTTTATGATATACATACATACATATATATATATATATATATATATATATATATATATATATATATATATATATATATCGATAAAATACCAGAATTTCTGTTTCGAAAACATGATATCTTTACCACGAGCGGTGAGTGTTCCACTTATCTCTTCGCACGTGCGCATAAAAATGACATCATGGTAACCCTCTTTACCAAAGTGGCGGTTTTACTTTTCACGAAGGGCTCTTTTTTATATTACGAACATCAAGTTCGATTTAACCTTAAGTTCAGAGGAAAAACTTATTTCGTGGTAATTTTTTATGTCAAAATTAAATGGTCTTGTCCACGGGCTGAGTTACCTGCAGGTGTCTTGAGCATTCGGTGTTCTTCATATATATTTTTTTAAGTTGTATTTGATCTAAACGAGCGATAATAAATGGAAAAACTTATACTTAACTTGATTTAATTTTGGAGGCAGGGAAAGCTGTACGCTCTTTATTTTACCTTATTTTTTATTTCACACTCTTGAGGGCGCGGTCCGCAAGATGGCCATTGACATGTTCTGACAATTTTAAAAGTAGAGGTGTGTGAATTCGAGCAATAACTTGAGAGCTAGAATTATCATATTTATGAAGAGTTATTTTTTTCGTAAAATGAGACGATATTTTGCTTAGATAGGATAAATAAAACTGTATATTTTCATCACTGGATGAAATCCAGACTTAACTGGTGTGAACTTCTGCTGCAAAAAGCAACCCTATACAACAACAAGGCTCTGTGAAGTAAAAAATTGAATATCTAAGAACGTTATCCTATTTTCTTACAATACTCCACATTTATGGCTCCTTCCTCCTATGGATATCACTACTCAGTAGCAACGCGGACGATCCTCTTATCTCAGGAAACTAAAACTTAGTTTCCATATATTCTCGTTCAACATCAACTTGCAGGCGAGTGAGATCGTTTCTGAATATTCTTAGTTCTATCTCTGGCGCTCTAAGTGCAGCCGTTCGGTTTCTTCCTTTGAATTTTTACCATCTTAATGGCTGGTCTGCCCTTCGTGCAACACAAACGCAGTGCTTGCTGAAACTCAGGAATTCTGAATACATACACAATCGGATTGACAAAAGAGTTGGAATAATTTAGAATGTTCACCATGCAATAAAACTTCCATGGTATTGATGTCTTAGTCATATTGATTAATATGTTCAAGATGATTATGGGAAAGCCAACATACTAAAGCCAGTATGGAAACCAGAAGTAGGGTCTTTGTTAAGCGTCGGTTTCGCGAAGCTCCATTTCGATGCTGTGAAGCAACACTCTCGTGTTGAAAATTTCTCCAGATGGCGATATTACAGACACATACGATGATTGTTAGACCCAACACTACGGGGATAAAAACATACAATTTAAATGAACTCGAAACATTTAACAAAGTCATTAATGTAGACAGCAAGTCAGCGGAAGACCAAAGTAAGAAAATGGCGATGCGGTATGTTCTGGTGGATAATGAGCGGTGTTTAAAGGGCCAAAATACGGCATAAAATCGCTCACAAGAAATAGAGGCTGCAGATATATACGAGCCAAACAAAAACATGTTATCGAAACTCGTATAAAATATTCGGTAGACCATATATTCAAAGTCATATTTTGCTGTCCAAAGCTGATAGGAATCTCCAACGAGGTAAATGTAAAAGGGCAGAGTGAAGACTCCTAACATAAAATCAGCAAACGCCATATTCATAACTAGGAATAAACTTTTCCTACGAAGTGGTTTGGTAGTTGCGAAGAAAACCAGAGCGAGAAAGTTTCCTGCAGTGATTGAGACAGAAGATAAGATGAAAGCGCTGCATTATGCGATGCCTTCTGATTTGGAGGGAAAACTTCTTGTGGATGCAGACGCATTTATACCAGGGTTTTGTTCACTGCCCACGAGTCACTCATTATAAATTTATGACTAAATGAACTACGGTTAACAGATACTTTTTTCTTAATAAAATGCGTTGTTTCAGAGGATAGGAACTCAACCTTTTGCACCAACACCAAGCAACAACGGCTGACAATTATTTGTATTTCGTGGTAGTTATATTCAGAGAGTCACGTGGTCCAGGTAAACAAGACATTTCAGGTTCAACTAATACCGTCAATAAAATGGCTTTTCATCAGCGAACGTAACAGCTGTTCATGTATTTTCCTCTTGAAATGGCAAGAATTGCACAGTTTTACGCTTGTTAAAGTTTTATCAAATTTCTTGTGACTCAAAATCTCTACACTAGCAGACTAGGAAGTTATCTTTACTTAATGAGAGATAACCTTCATTAGTGATAGACGGAAGCCGGTGCAATAACACTTCAGGATATTTAGCTTTAGACACATGCTACTAGACGGACTGTTAAATTTTGCATCAAATAGTCATGGTACACCATTGAAATTAAACGAGTCATAGCAATTAGAGAGAGAAATACTTAGAAATTATAATGTAAAGTTAAGTACATTTATGACTCCTATCGTCAAAACTTTGCTATCATACATTAAAGACAGCCAACACGCATTTGAAATTGTTCGTGACTTTAATTTCCTTGGCCAAGACAAACTTATTTTCACTATGGACATTACATCTCTTTTTACTGTCATTCGCCATTCTGTTGCTTAAACATTTTTTTGATCAACGTACTGTCAAAGAACCTAGCTCTGAAAGACTACTCCGCTCAGCCAAACTAATGCTAATAATAGCTTCCAGTTGAAGTTGTCAAATATTTTTCCAATTCTCTTAACCCTTTACCTCCCATGAGTGACTAAGAAAGAATCTCTCATTACAATATCAATACAATATCAATCAATATAGAAATGATGAGAATAAAATAAAATATCAATTGAGGATTATTAGCTGATCCAATACCAAATTCTCCAAATTGACATCGTAAGAATTGTATGGCAGAAAGTATGGAGAATTACTAATGAGATCTTGGGAGTTAAAGAGTTAGGTAGCTTGTAGGATTATTCAGTACGTACCCAAAATATTAATAGTAAAAGAAGCTGGGCTTTAGAAAGCAACTTGCTGATGTCGAGTTTTCTAATTCCTGCTGGGCGTGTATGATACTGTTGAAATCGATATTTTTAACTGCCGCGCTATTGATCTGTCACTTTTATTCTCGACAAAGTATAGCTCTATAAGAGCTGCATGTGGCAGGCATTGTGAGGAACAGGAAGTGATGAATGAAAAAAAAATAAATCCGCGGCTTTATTATAATTTTCTCGTTTGCCAGTTAATTTAAAATTCTTTATTAAGAATCAAAGTTAACATGAACAGCGACTCTCAAACGATAACAAAAAAAAAATATTTTTCGTTTAATGTGGAATACACATGCGTCGTTCATCACCTTTTGGATGAGAAACAAAATATATATATATATTATGTTTTCAAATTGCAACGTTTTCTGAAAATGGGTGTATTTCTACACAGAGAATAATACATGGGCGCGCGTAGATATGGAATCTCTCTTCGAGTTGAACACGAGAAAAGGAATTCCATGTTTAGAGGCAGCAATGTATGATTTTATTTATCATATAAACACAATAGCCCTTCAGTGACAAGAAAAGCCACCTTCATTAATAAATGAAATTAAAAGAATCGACAATCGCACACTGCGTTGGAGCGGAGGCTCAAGATGGAAAACGCGTTGAATCATGATTACAAACAAAACAATGGGCGTAATTTTCAATTAATAAAATTATCATTTATTGACTCTGTCCTTACCGGAAGAAATAGTCTTTCAGAAAAAAGGCCAAAGTCGGCCTGCAACAAATCTTCCAGTTGTTAATTTTCGTTCCCAGCTGCGAAAAAGGCCATTACCAAAGCCACTGAATATGTAACTTTTGGTTTTTCTTTTCGTATTTTGGTTTTCTTTCCCCTTTAGGAAAGTTTGAACGTCACGCAAGACGGATTTTTCAATGATCTAGCCGCCATAATCTGAGAAAGTTCCGACAAACTACCTTGTTTTGAGAATCGTCAAGGCTTTGCCGTTCATTCATCAACCTGACCGAGTGACGCAAAAGACGAGTAAGATTGTAACAGATACTTCTAAAAATAATGTTTAAAAGTTTGTTTCGAAGCCTTTTAAGTCACCCTTATCATTACGCAAATGACAGTGTTTCGGTGAAGCCTCTCTCTTTAATTTGCATTACCTCTGATCTATTTGAAGGTTACTTCCCACCTTCAGAGGCCGAAAAATCGATTTTTCTTTTATTTGACAAAACTGAATTCAAACATTTAACCTTACCATTTACTCACTCAGAAATTGTTAATTTTATGGAAGATCTTACCGTAATTACAGCCCTAAGTCATTCGTTTCTCTCGAAAAGAATTTCGTTAAGTTAATGGGAAAAATGAAAATGTTATTCACCAGCCTAGGTCGGTCCGTATTTGGAAAAACCTCTTTCTTCAGTACCGCCTGAGGCCTACTCTTGACCTCGGGCACAGTTTTTCCCAATACGGACCTCCCGGCTGGCAAATAACACTATTATCTTGTTTCGAGAACAAGATATCTTCACCGTGCGAATAACCACAGCATTTTTCTTTCCACACATGAAGATAACTGTCGTCATGGCAACCGGCTCATCAAAATGGTAGTTTTTTTTTTTTCCAAGAAGGGTTATATTTTCATAATTTCATTTTTTTTTTTGCAAACACTGTTTTGGCTTAGATCAGCTTACAGTTGGAGGAAAAAGTTTTGTTTTTGGAGCAGTGATCTCTGAACATTCCTCTTAATTCGATTTCATTTCTTTGAAAAAGGATCTTTAGGAGTTTTGAAGGCGCCCTTTCCAGTTGCAGGCGATTAGGAAGTTCCAAAGGGGTGTTATTTGAGTAATAACATTAGGGCTAAGTTATAATACTAAAGATTGTTATTCGTTGGTAGCATGGTAAGATATTATACTCAGAAAGGATAAACCAAAAAGCATATTTTAATCCCTGGGTGAAATTCACCCTAAATGTTCACAAACAGGTAAGAAATTATCGTATTTTCGGACAAAACACCATCTATATGATTTCTACTTCTAATGTATCTCACTGATTAGTTTCGATGCCGAGGGTTCTCCAGTGTCAGCTAATTGAAAATCTTCCCCTTCAAACTCTTATTTTTAAAATCTGGAAAGAAATGTGTAGTAACTGAGAGTGTTACTTGTCACGCTTGGAAATTATTGCCTAAAATTGGGCCAAGTAAATGTCCCGCTTTCCCCAGTCCTCTTGTTCAAAATTTGGCGCGGCCATTTTCCTCGCGCGCGAAGAGCAAAAATTCGCCAGGCTTTCCCCCCTTTTGTGGGGGGAATGGTACGAGTACACAATTTCTAGCCGCAAAATCCCAAATCTTCGAGGGAAAAGCTTTCTTTTGATACCTTGTTTACCATATAGCGTTCAGTTTTCGAAAAATACGGCGGTTGTGAAAAAGCACTTCGACACCATCTATAAGTTCAGAAATTTCTGGTTCTAGTGGACTTTTGAAAGTGATATATTTGAGTTTATTGCCACGCAATTTTGAAAAAGTAAAACCATACTTCTCTAGAAAAGGTATCTGTCTTTCGTTTTTGTGGAAAAAATGGTTAATATTGTGAGTTTCAGAGGGTGAATTTTTGTTTGAAAAATTAGTAAAATTCTTTGCATTTGATCGTAGGCCATTGAATTTTGGGCTCAAGTTTGAGCTTGTATGGGAACCAAGAAGAAACCTCTTCGGAGGTCTCCTAAATGTTCTGCGAGAAGCCGATTTCCACTCGGTGAGTTGGCAAGGGAAAAATGTAACCTCCGTGATGAATATTTATCAAAAAGTAAGAAGTTGTCGGCATTAAAAAAGAGAAATATGCATGAATGCATGAATCATCTCGTGATAACACCACGTTCAAGTGCATTTGTAATTTCAAAAAAACACCTCCACTCACAATGACTCCCAGTGACTCACAATGAACCCCAGCTGTTTAAGGACTTATAAAACAACTGTTTTATTTTTCATGCCTTGTAACATTTTCATGAATAAGGAGTTGAGGTAAATGTAAGTTTATATTTAACTGTAACTGGTTATATTAAACCCAAAGCTTTCTCTGTTTACATACTGCTCATAACCATAAGGTTCAATTTCATTGATTAAAATTATAGAAGTTCTTCCTCATTTAATTCAATGACCTGGAGGAAAAACATTTAGAAGTTAATATAAAAATTCAAATTGAACTATGTATAATTATATAATCTGTATAATACATGGCTGAAAAAACAAAGTCAGCAAAAAGGGGAATGCCCCTACCAAGGAGGGCCTAATGTATGAAATTGTCATGAGTTAATCCTGATTGTGCATTTTGAGAGGCCTTTTAAGTCTGCTCTTGGCTAAAGTTATACCTCTGCTTGCTTTTAAAATTATCAACTGTAACTTTATGTCATAATATATGAGAAGTTTTCTCTGTCTACATACTTCTTGTAACCATAATAAGTTTATAAGTTTCAGCGCTTATAGTAGTGGTTTGCCTTATTTAAGCTTATATGATCATGTGGAGGCATTATAACATCCAGAATGAATACTACTATTTGATAGTGTTTTACTATTTCCTTGTTTTACTGGTGTCTTTTCGTTGTGTAGCTCACACCATTTAACACAACAGTTAAGCAATGTCTGTAAACATATCAGGTCTGCGGCTGTAGGTCTCGCGCATGCGTTATGCCGGAAACACATGGCAGGCTTGTGTTGTGGTATTATCGTTCAGAATAAAAGTAAGTTGACTTTAACCGAGGTCCACACAATACTTTTACATGGTGTCAGGAGTGGGATGCCGAAGTAAGTAAGCAAATTTGATGACAATTTAACTCGCTACACTGGTGAAAGTGGAAGAGTGAACAACACGATTGATTGAACAAAACAAAAATGGCTACCGCCTCGTTTATCGACAAAGGTCCCTCCATGGATTGGAGTACAGACGACAACCTATACAGCCGCTTTAAAATGTGGAAACAGAGATGTGAACTGCTATTCACTGGCCCGATGGTGAAAATAGATGAAGAAGTACAGTGCAAACACCTTCTGTACTGGTCTGGCGAACACGGAATGGAGCTATTCAACAGTTGGGACTTATCAGCAGATGACCAAAAGAAGCTAAAAAACTACTGGGAGAGATTCGAAAACTACGTAAAGCCTCACTCGAACGAGCTGATCGCAGCGTGGGAGCTGCATAACCTCCGTCAAGGTACCTTATCACTTGAAGAATTCATTGCTAAACTAAGAATTCTTGTTAAAGAAGCTAACTACCCAGCAGATCATCACGATCGATTTATAAGAGACTTTCTGGTGCTTGGCATGAACTCCAACCGTGTTAGAAAGGATTGTTTTAAGAAAGGAAATACCCTGTCATTCAATGAAGCCAGAGAAATGGCAAAAGCAGAGGAATCAGCTGATAAACAACTTCAGTTGATGAACACAGCCGTAGAAGTGCATCCTGTCACTTCTGAGAACAGAAGCCCAAATCAGAGAGACCACTCAAATGCAGCGGGTGGTACGAAGCAAACCCAAAATGGCAATCGATGGGGCAAAACACCAACCTGCAGAAATTGTGGCTGGGGTCCTCATGCACGTGAACAGTGCCCAGCAAAGAATGCAACGTGTCACTACTGTCAGAAGGTAGGACACCTAGCCAAGGTATGCCTGTCAAAGCTTAGAAAAAAGAATGTGCATGAAATTGAAGCTTCCAGTAGTAGCAATGCTTTACCCAACTCAGAGTCCACCCAGCCAACAAGTGATTATGTGTTTTTGGGCCCAATTGAAGCAACACCTCTATCCATGAATGTCCATTCCATATCCTGTAGAGAAAAGGCTCTACTAGAGGTGTCCTTGTCGCTGGGGCCAGAAGGAAGACAAGTCAATACACTCTGTAAAATAGACTCAGGGGCAGAAACCAACATTTTACCTAAGTCCCTTTACCAACAGTTGAATAATGGGAGGATGGGTTTAGCACAACCCACGATGAGACTATCCGCATATGGTGGAGTAGAGATTCCTAACCTTGGATCTTGCCAAATATATGTAAAAGGCCCTAACAACCCTAGCCCTAAACCTATTCAAGCAGAAGTTGTTGATGTTGATGGCCCAGCCATAATTGGTAACATGTCAGCACAAAACCTGAACCTCCTAAAGCTCAACTGGCCAATAACCGCCAACCAGTATAGCGACGATATGATCAGCCACAGAGGCACAACCAACCCTCAAGTAAACCACACCAGGCCCACGCATGATCTGCATACATTTAGGCTATTTGACATGGGAGGCAAGCAGCACCCATTCCCATTAACAAAGGACTATTTGTTAAAAGAATATGCAGATGTATTTTACAGGAATTGGGTGCTTCCCAGGTGCACCATACCACATGGAAACCGACCCCAAAGTGCCCCCAGTACAACATGCACCAAGGCAGGTTCCAGTACAATTACAGCAAGCCTATATGGAAGAACTAGATCAATTGAAGAAATGGGGCATCCTTTCTGAGGTTCGCAACGAGTACACCCCATGGGTTAACTCGGCTGTCGTAACAATAAAACCAAATGGATCGATTCGCCTGTGCCTAGACCCTCGGAACCTGAACAAAGCTGTTAAGCGCAATCCCTACTATGTGAGAACGATAGATGATGTGATACCGAAGGTGAGCGGCTCAACCCACTTCAGTATCTTAGATGCACGCAGTGGGTTTTGGCAAGTTAGCCTAGATGAGGAAAGCAGCAGACTATGCACTTTTAACACCCCCTGGGGAAAGTACAGATGGACCAGGCTTCCATTTGGTCTCACATGTAGCGGAGATGTCTTTCAAGAGAAAATGGACATGGTCTTCGGTAAGTTGGAAGGACTAAGTGGTATTGCGGATGACACATTCGTCTATGGTATAGGTGAGGCAGAACATGACCAGCGAATACTTAATGTCCTCGACACAGCGAGAGAGGGCAATGTGAGATTCAACCCAGACAAATTTCAGTTCAAGGTAAACGAAGCATCCTTCTTCGGTCTCACATGGACTCCTGAAGGAATCAGACCTGACGAAAACAAAATCAAAGCAATCCGTAACATGCCACCTCCAAAGAACCTTGCAGAGTTACAATCTTTCATGGGCATGATCAACTACCTAAATAGATTCTCACCCATCATAGCCCAGACTTCAGAACCTGTAAGACAGCTGATGAAAAAAGAAACGCCATTCATGTGGCAGGCAGAGCACCAAAAAGCATTTGAGAGTCTTAAACAAGTAATTACTGAGGCACCAGTCTTGGCGTACTATGATCCAGAGAAAGACAACCTGATCCAGTCGGATGCAAGCCTTCAAGGTATTGGATGTGTGCTGATCCAAGACAGTAGACCAGTGTGCTATGCAAGTCGGTCACTAACCGAGACTGAGTCGCGTTACAGCAACATAGAGAGAGAGCTACTTGCCGCCTGTTGGTCATTAGAGAAGTTCAACCACTATGTCTTTGGCAAAAGTGTCATCATTGAAACAGACCATAAGCCGCTGGAAAGCATATGGAAGAAGACCATAATGAGTGCCTCACCGCGGCTGCAGAGGCTTTTGCTGAAAATGGCAAAATATGACGTAGAAATTAGATACATACAAGGAAAAACCAATGTGATAGCGGATGCTCTCTCAAGGGTCAGTTACATGGAACCTCCCCTCAAAGAAGACGAAGTGCCTTTGCTTGAAGTCAACACCATCACAAGCACTCTACCAGCAAGTCCCGCCAAACTGGAAGAAATACGACAGTGCACCGACCAAGACGTCGTACTCGCACACCTTAAAGATGTTGTGCACCATGGCTGGCCAGAATATCCGAACGAATGCCCCCAAGACTTAAGGGAGTTTTGGAATTTCAGAGAGGATCTCAGCGTTGAAAATGGCCTCGTTCTCAAGAGACACCGCCTCGTGGTTCCTAGTAGGCTCCGCCCACAGATGTTGCAAATAATACACCAAGGACACATGGGAACGGAAAAGTGCCTCCTAAAAGCAAAAGAAAGCTTATTCTGGCCAGGCATATCAAGAGACATAAAGGAACTAACAGCCAACTGTGCCACATGCATACAATTCTCTAAACAGCAGCCAAAGGAAGCGCTATGTCCCCACAGTGTGCCCAGTTTTCCGTGGCAGAAACTTGGTTGCGATTTGTTTGACTACCAAGGTGCACAATATCTTCTAGTCGCAGACTACTACAGCAAATACCCCATCCTAAGGAAGCTGAACTCATTGACATCTGCTGCTATTATCAATCATCTCAAGTCAATATTTGCCGAGCATGGAATACCAGAATCCCTGATTACAGACAATGGACCCCAATATAGCAGTCGAGAATTTGCTGCATTCTGTGATCATTGGGGCATTAATCACATTACCAGTTCCCCACTATATCCAAAAAGCAATGGATTCATAGAACGAATGGTCCAGACAGTAAAAAACCTGTTGAAGAAATCAGATGCCGCCGGACAAGATCCTTATCTCGCACTTCTATCGTATCGAACCACGCCTATTGACAGCAACCTACCCTCACCAGCTAAGGTTCTAAACCAAAGAGATTATCGCACACAACTACCTTGCAGTGGACGACTACAGCGCTCTCAAACCATGGAAAGTAACCAAGAGCAACTACAGCACCGACAAGATGTCCAGAAACAGCAGTATGATGGGAAGTCCCCTCGTGAACTCCAAAAGCTAGTACCAGGTCAAGAGGTGTCTGTGTTCCAACCGCGAACCAAGACTTGGGTTCCAGTAGAAGTAAAGCGAGAAACTACCCAGCCAAGGTCATACGTAGTAAAGACAGCTGGTGGTTCAGAGCTAAGGTGCAACAGAGTACAACTGAAACTGTCGGGTGAAAGAGTATCAACCTCTGAAGAACTAGTGGAGAACAATCGGGACACTTCCTCTTATCAGCCCACCACACCTATGGCGACACCCTACGACGTTTTGTCATCGAAGCCACCACAGACACCCCACAAGCCAGCTCAACCCACTGAGAAAAGTGATGGTCTGCCTTTGACAACCAGGAGTGGCCGTGTTGTAAGGAAACCATCTAGATTGGACTTATAAACTTCGTTACAGACTGAGAAAACATTTCAGTTTAAAGCTATTATAAGCTGTCGTTGCGTTATACCTAACTAGCCAAACATTTTGTATTGTAGTTAGTCCCGCTGCCACACCCATTAGACTTTTCAGGGTGGAGATGTAAACATATCAGGTCTGCGGCTGTAGGTCTCGCGCATGCGTTATGCCGGAAACACATGGCAGGCTTGTGTTGTGGTATTATCCTTCAGAATAAAAGTAAGTTGACTTTAACCGAGGTCCACACAATACTTTTACAATGTCGGTTTCCAAAATAAACTGGTGTTTCTGTATTTAGTGTTGGCTGATACCAGACGAATTCCAATAGCCATAGTAAAATTTTGCTTGCAAACACTCTGCTTTTGCATTGTAGATCATCACTCCTTTTTTTTCTTGGCTGACAATGAGCTTGACTTGTCCCTTTTCTTTGCCAAGCTGCTTGATAAATCCACCACAGTCCATAAATTTGTCAAACAAATGACATAGTCTTCTCAGACTGAAAAAAGTAATTGTTACAGAACCTGGCTTCTCTTCTACCTCTAAACCATACCTTGTTAGACCAAGAACGTCCTTATGTAAAATGTTAAAAACCTCCTGTGCCATCAAAAATGACCATCCACGGGTGCACTTTACTCATCCTTGGTGATAGCCGGCGATCAATGGCACATTTCGCCCGAATCATGCAACGCTGTAGCATTGGATACAGTTCGCCAAGTTTATATTTAGGTCGCTCTCGAATTGCTCCAAAGTTTCCTTTCACAGCTAATTCAGCAACCTTGTTTAGCCGGTTGAATGTGATATCTATATCCCTCAATTTCTGCCCATTCGAAATTCTTCGCTCAAATTCTGACTTGCTATGCTTAAGGGCTTCTTTTATTGAAAATATTAGTTCCTCTTCGGTGGGTTCAGAGCTATCCGCCATCTTCGATTTTGGAAAACTTTACCCCAGGTCACGCGCGGCCAAATTGAAAGTTGGCCCAATTTCGAGCAATAATTTCCAAGCGTGTGTTCTCAATTTAATTTTTATATTAAACAGCTATCCCGCTACACTGTAGCCTATAGTGCAGGCGTCTTAGTTCGAGTAAGCCTGTAGTTCGAGATAACGTTAGAAGCTCGCAATCGTTTATCCGACTGGCCATGCTTTGATTTGGAGTTAGAGTGGACGGTGGGGGTGGAGGTGGGGGAAGGTGGAGAAGACGTCTGCCCGAAGAGGCTGTTAAAAAGCAAAACACCCCCTGATTAGTTGCGTGTCACTGCATTACCGGAAATGAGTAGGTAGCCAGTCAAAATGAGTTCATTTAAAGACCGGAAGCACTGTCCTATGACAAAAAAATAAAAAAATAAAAAATAAAAATAAAAACCACGTAGAGCCGATAAGTGAAACGGTGTGGCAGTATTTTTTTCAGCCGTCAAAACCTCCTCCGCTGTCACCAATATGAACTGATATTTGCTGCATTCTATATTTTCATGAGTATAACTGCCGTATTCTATTTGACAATTCTTCGACGAAAAAAATTGTTACAGCCAATCAGAGGAAAGGATATTTTCTCACGGAGCCAAGTAGATATTAGAGTACAGACAAGCAAACTGCTTATAAAGCGCGGGAGTGGCCTAGTCGTGTTTGGGTTTAGTTTTGAATCTTTTAGGAAGTGGTGAGAGTTTTCTGAACCAATCACGTAGCGAAATAAAGCAGGATTGCTTTCAACCCTCAGTTGCAAATTTCTCTTAATGAAATGACGCTCTAACCTTTGCCTCCTTTCATGGTGTCCTTAGAACCTTTATATATGATCCACTTGTGGAGTGGCAGAGGACTAAGGAAAGGGAATTACTTTCCGAGGCATCAAAGAATAAAGAAACAGGAGAAGTTACAAATGAAGAGGCGAGTGTCTTAATTAATTTACAATCCTCGTGTGAAGAATGTGCAATTTCATGATTGGTGTAATAGATAGACAGCTTCACTTTGTAAATACTCGTACAAAAGATATAATCATATGTTATTCGAGGTAACCAATTTATGGAGCCGAGAACCATTCCATTTAGCTTTGGAGACGCCAAACTCGCTATACTTATTTGTTTTCCTAAACAAGGAAAGAATTCCATCCAAATACTTCCGACATGTAACCCTTGAGAGTTAACTTACAACTATTAAGAGAGTTTGATTTTCGCAAAAGCAAAGCAAATGCAAAGTAATTCTAGCGGCCGAGCAAGAGAAAGAAGAATGTCAGACGGAGCCGATTGGTTGGTTGGCTATTTTCAGGGTATTAAGATTATGAAATATGTGAAAAGGTGGATCAAAGGCTTTGAAGGAACCAGTAAGATCATGATTCCTCTCTCGATAGAAGGACAGGTACATTACCTGATTGAGGTGAGGTCGCTTGATTGTGTGTGTTTGTGTGTTGGTTTTGGGTTGTTTTTTCCACGAATAAGAGTTGCTTTTCCCTCTGGTAAATGAGCAAAGTGTGGAAGGAAGATTGCGTGTAAGGTATTTAAGCGAAAGTTCTAAAATGATTCGTGTCAAATGGAAAAAGGAAAATGGACCCTTCTAGAGAGGTCTGGTTTCCAGACCAAGTGTGTCATGTCCTTTGGGTGGACTCGTTAGCCGAAATAACCCTTCTGGCCAACTCTTCTGGCGTTATCAAGATGATGGATGTTTTTTTCATTTTGCAGGAGGCCATGAGCGATGATAACTTATGCCGGATGTACATTGGATGGGCTCCTTTTCTCTGACGAAAAAGAGAAAATATGTAAACAAGAGACCTTTGTAAACCATGGTAACGAAGAAGGTTTTTTTTTTCAGTGAACTACTTCAATAAGAAAACGCGTTATCAGAATCCAAATATTTGTTTGCGTTATTGTTAAGATGTCGGCGATACTGTAGGTTGAGTTCCAAGGGCTATGACTTCCCCACATATTTTCATGCCTCAACGAAAAAGTTAAGAAATGTCACCGTGGATAAATGTTTTGTGACAGAATTGTTCAAATGATTATGACTCGACTTGTGTTTCTTGCTTCTTGATAAAGAGATATTGCGCTATAAAATCACAATTCTAGAAAAATAATCTCTGCTTACTTCATTTATTTTTATTTCGAACAAAAACAGCAATCCAGTCCGGTCAGTACAAAATGCAGACTGCTGACTGCAGACCGGGTACAAAATGCAGACTGGGCACAAAATACAAACTGCAGACTGGGCACAAAATACAAACTGCAGACTGCAGACTGGGTAAAAAATGTAGGCTACGAATTTATTCTGTTTTTTCGTCTGATACTTGATAATATGTCATCCTACAACTTACCGAGCGTCACGAAATCGCGCTTTCCCGCGACCATCTTTCACGATTATTTGCACTATTGTCAGGCTGCCTGCACTATCGTGGAATATTTCTTGCCCGTTTCTTGATCAACATCGTTCTTGATATAATTTCAAGCCTTCATATAGTCTTCTCACTTTGCGCGCGAGTTGGTTGGTGTGATGTCTGAACAGAATTTACCAACTTAGTAAAAGTAGATGTAGATGTAAATGAGATGTCACTATTGAATATTTAACACGCGCAATATTCTAGAAACAATTGACAGCTTTGCACGTGGTCCGTATCTTTCATCCTTTCAACCGATATGTGTTCATTTTGTTGACAAAAATGCGGACCGAGACTAAAACTATTCTTTCGACTTGAAATATTTTCAACGTTTAGGGGTGTACACACACTGATTTTCACATATGTGCTTTATATTTTTATTGGCTTACAAGAGGAACCAGCGAATTTTTATTGGGAGAAGCGAAGCGTTACTATCGTGACTGGCCATTTGTTTACTTTTCTGACGGTTTTATCCCTCATCTGTTCGGTGACTACGCAAATCTTAGTAAGTGAAAATCAGACGATATGAAGGCTTAAAATTATATTAAGAACGATTGAGGCCGCTTTGTTAATGACCAAATGCAATGGCCGCTTTGTTAAAACAAAAGATATCAAGAAACGGGCAAGGAATATTTCACAATAATGGAAATGATCATAAAAGAACAATATCTGATGCCTGATTAAGCCAAACCCAGCCCACCCTTCAACCCACAAACACACACACACCAACAAAAAGGACACTGTCCACGTAAGTGATCTTTGCCCATCCCACCTCCAGCCCACACAAGTTTTTTTCCAATTCCCATCACGACGAATGCAAAAGTTTTCTTATCACACAACTGCCCAAAAATAAAAAGAAAAAATTTATTCCATAAGTCTTGAAAGTTCACATAAACCGAATTCAACTGTACCTATATTCATCAAGTCCAAGAAATCAATACAAACTTAAGCCATAACATGAATGAGCAGGATCAAAGAGCCCTTTGATTTATACTCCATTGCTGACGTTGTCGAAAAGAATTACGAATTTTGTCATTCCGCGACACGCGTTTTTGTTTTCACTTCTTAAGACTCGCGCGACAGACTGGACCGAAAAGGAGAGACAGCTCGTACTCTGGAGGACTGCTTATGTCGAAGATTTGATGGGTCTTCTTCCGTTTGTGTATCTGATGTTTTTTTCCCTTTCTCGATTTTCCTTATTCTTTTCCGAGGATGACACGATATTCTAAAAGAAATAGAGGACAGCAGCTCGCGACACCGAAGTGCAGTAACATCTTCTCGCAGAGGGTCAGTCACAGGTTATTTCCTCAATTTTTTTCCATATGTGGTGGTCGTGATAATTTCGTGATCTCTTTGCCGTCATCGACAGCACATTTTAATTGAATACCTCATGAATTCAGTGTCCTTTTAGCGTCATGCCTTTTCATCAAATTGCAAACAGCTGTTCACGTATTTTTTATTAACACACTCGGAACCACACACTTTAACACTCTCGTCAGCTTCGTTTTTCCTTAAGACTCTTCGTTAATGATCAGTCTCCAAATTACCTAACCCGTAAAACCGTCACTATTTCTTGGCAAGAAGAGAAAATATCCCTGAATGTTTTACGAAAAAAAAAGCGTTTTTATCCTTTCAGAGAAAATTTGCTTCACGCATCTGTAATTCTATGCAGTATGCTATTTTTAGTTATTATTTTATGATATAAACCATTTCCTCTTTTTGTCGGTTGGTCTCTCAAAAATGTAATTAGTCACATTTTAGCCGAGGGAGAGATCTCGAGTACCTCAGCGTCTGGAAATAAGAAACTAATAATTAGATTATGGGTTCATGATAGACGAACTAAAGTTACGATTACTGTGCGTTTTATTAGACTTCTCTTTCCTGTCGAGGTAACCGGATACATCTGTATGCTTGAATGCATTCACATATTAAAATAAGAGACATTCTATTTTCTAGTCATCACACATGAAAAAATCGATTGCTTATCAACAATTTCCACTCCACTAGTTTTAGTTATCATGCCCGTGAAACTGAGATCATTTAAGGCGTAGAGTTACTTGATTTTCAAACCTTTGTCTGATTGGAAGCTGTCGGAAAGAACTCAGCTGTTTACATCGCCCACTTGCACAAAGTTTTTTGATATCAATGAAATACCAGAATTTCTCTTCGCACGTGCAGATAAAAATGACCTCTTGGTAACTTTTCACGAAGGGTTGTTTTTATATTACGAACATCAATCCTGACTCGGCCTTAAGTTCAGGGGAAAAAATTATTTCGTGTTCCTTTTTTTATGTCAAAATTAAAGCGTCTTGTCTACGGGCTGAATAACCGCCGGTGCAAGTGTCTTGTGCATTCGGTGTTCTTGAAATATGTTTTAAATCGTATTTGATCTAAACAGGCGATCGTTCTCCTTATAATAAATGGCAAAATAACATCCTTTAACTTTAGTTACAGCAGTTACAGCTGTACGCTCTTTATTCTATCTTATTTTTTATTTCACACTCTTGAGGGCACGGTCCGTAAGATGGCCGTTGACATGTTCTGACAATCTTAAAATTATAGGTGTGTTAATTTAAGCAATAACTTAAGAGCTGGAACTATCATATTTATGAAAAGTTTATTTTTTCGTAAAATGAGACGATATTTTGCTCAGATAGGATAAATGATACAGCATATTTTTATGATTGGATGAAATTTAAACTTAAGTGGTGTAAACTGCTGCTGCAAAAAGCAACCATATACAACAACAAGGCTCTGTAAAGCAAAAAATTGAAAATCTAAGAACATTATCCAATACTTCACATTTCTGGCTTCTGCCTCTTATGGATGTCACTACTATATAACAATGCGGTCGATCCTCCTACCTCAGCTGACTAAAACTTAGATTTCATGCCTTCTCGTTCAACCTCAACTTGCAGGCGAGTGGGATCGTTTCGTAATGTTCCTAGTTCTATCTCTGGCGTTCTGGGTGCAACTCTTCGGTTTCGTCTTTCGATTTTTACCATCTTAATGGCTGTCTCCTCTTCGTATAGCAAGAACGCAGCGCTTGCTGAAACTCAGGAATTCTGAATACATACACAATCGGATTGACAAAAGAGTTAGAATAACTTAGAATGTTCACCATGTAATAAAACTTCCATGGTATTGATGTCCTAGTTATACAGCTTAATATGTTCAAGATGATTAAGGGAAGCCAACATAATAAAGCCAGTATGGACATTAGAAGGAGGGTCTTTGTTAAGCGTCTGTTTGGCGAAGCTCCATTTCGATGCTGTGAGGTAACACTCTCGTGTTGAAAACTTCTCCAGATAGCGATGTTACAGACACATATAATGACTGTTAGACCCAACACGACAGGGATAAAAACATACAAACCAGATTCAAATGAACTTGAAACATATAACAAAGTTGTTGATGTGGACAGCAAGATAGCAATTGTCCAAAGTAAGATAATGGTAATGCGGTATGTTCTGGTAGATAATGAGCGGTGTTTAAAGGGCCAAAATACGGCATAAAATCTCTCACAAGAAATAGAGGCTGCAAACATATACGAGCCTAACAACAACATGCCATCGAAACCTCCAACAACGAAAATATAAAAGGGCAGAGTGAAGGCTCCTAACATCAAATCAGCAAACGCCATATTCATAACTAAAAATAAACTTTTCCTACGAAGTGGTTTGGTAACTGCAAAGAGAACCAGAGTTAGCAAGTTTCCTGCAATGATAAGGACCGAAGATAAAATGAGAGCGCTGCATAGTGCGATCCTTTCTTCCTTGGAAGGAAAACTTCTTGTGAATGCAGATACATTCTCCATGGTTTTATTCACTGCCGACGAGTCAGTCTTATAAACTTATGACTAAATGAATTACGGTAAACAGTTTTATTTTTCGGAATAAAACGCGTTGTTTCAGAGGAGAGGAACTCAACCTTTTGCAACAACACTAAGCAACCGAAATGACATTTGTATTTCGTGGTAATTATATTCAAGGAGTCACGTAGTCCAGGTAGACAAGACATTTCAGGTTCAACTAATACCGTCGATTAAAACGGCTTTTTATCAAAGAACGGTTTGAACAGCTGTTCATTTATTTTCCTCTTGAAATGGCAACAGTTGAACAGTTTTACGCTTGTTAAGGTTTTAACAAATTTATCGTGTGACTCAAAATCTCTACACTAGCAGACTAGGAAGTTATCTTTACTCAATGAGAGATAATCTCCATTAGTGATAGACGGAAGCCGGTGTAATAACACTTCAGGATAATTAGCTCTAGACACATGCTGTTAGATGCACTGTTAAATTTTGCATCAAACAGTCATCGCACACCGTTGAAATTTAACGAGTCATAACAATTAGAGAGAGAAATACTAAGAAATTAATCTAGAGTTAAATACGTTTATGGCTCCTATCGTCAGAACTTTACCATCATACATTAAAGACAGCCAACACGCACTTGAAATTGTTCGTGACTTTAATTTCCTTGGCAAACGATATGCATCTCTTTTTACTGTCATTCGCCATTCTGTCGCTCAAACATTTTTTTGATCAACGTACTGTCAAAGAACCTAGCTCTGAAACACGACTCCACTTAGCCAAACTGGTGCTAATAATAGCTTTCAGTTGAAGTTGTCAAATATTTTTCCAATTCTCTTACCCCTTTACCTCCCATGAGTGACTAAGAGAGAATCTCTCCTTACAATATCAATACAATATCAAGCATAGAAGTGATGAGAATAAAGTAAAATATCAATTGAGGATTATTAGTTGATCCAATACCAAATTCTCCAAATTGACATAATAAGAATTGTATGGCAGACAGTAAGGAGAATTACTGATGAGATCTTGGGAGTTAAAGGGTTAGGTAGCCGGTGGGATTACTCAGCACGTACTCAAATAGTAAAGAAGGCGCTATTAGTAATTTGTACTCGTGTTACATCGGAATGCACTCGTTTTCAGTCGATCAGAAGTGCGCAATTTTCTCATAGACGTTATTTTAAAATTAAGCAAGTTTACTGTTATGATTAGGACGGATGCCTTCTGCTTTGGAAACTTCTTGCAAATTTGAACTTATTTGTAGGATTTCGTTCACTGCTAATGCCTCAAACAAAGTTAACGTGTAACTAAATGGTTTACGGGATGAAACGTTTGATCGGGAAAGAATGTGGTGTATAGAAGGAGAGGAACTCGATCTTCTGCAACGACACGAAATAACAACAGCTGAAAAGTCATTTATGTGTCATAGTAATTTTACTCAAGGCAGTCATGATGTCGAGGTAGACAATGCATTTCGAAATAATACCGTGCACGTAGAGCCCTTTATGTTGCGATATATGTCTGTTCATCAAACAACGTGTCAGCTGTTTGCATGTTTTTCTGCAAAGTTTTACCGCTTCATTAGGTTTGAACAAATTTCTTACTTGGTTCAAAATTTATTAACAAACCGACTCCAACGTTATCATCTTTCAATGAACAAAGAGTATAAAGAAGCTTTCAGGATAATATGCCCCAGACACATACTTCATAATTCACTCTTTAATTTTTAATTTTGCATTTAACAGTCATCCTACGCCGTTCAATTTAAATGAGTTTTAGCAAAGAGAAAGAAATGATCCAAATTATTATCTACAAATAATTGTATTTACATTAACTGATCCGATAACTGATCCGTTCAAGAAAACCGCGTGTTTCCCTTTACTTGAATCTTAAAAATAATCTTTTTCGGAGTGAAGAGGCATATATGGTTATCATTTCTCAATGAGAAATAATTTTCATGACTGTGATGAACGGATTTTGTTGTGACACCTCTAAGATATTTTGCTTTAACTCTCTACTTAGCGCGTTGATAAATTTTCACATTTACATTAAACATTCATCCTACTGTGATGAATTTAGGTCAGAGAGGAAAAAAAAAGAGGCGCCTAAGCTTCTGTAAATTTCTTACTTGGCTCAAAATTTCTTCGTAAAGCCACTCGGGTGTTATTATCTCTCAATGAGATATAATCTTCATTAAATTGACAAATAAACAGTGTAATAACACTTCCAGGATAATTTGCCCTTGACTCATGATCCTCAATGCACTGCTCTAGTTCTAATTTTGCCTTAGAAATTCATTCTACACCGTTGAATTTAAAAGAGCCATAGCAAAGAGAGAGAGAAATAATAAGGAATTATTATCTTATGTAAAGTTCATTTACATTACTGATCCGTTGACTTTTCTGGTGCGGTAAACCGTGTGAATTCCTTTTACAAGAACTAAGAAGTTATTTCTTGGAGCGAAGAGGCATGCTCTTATATCGATTGCAGTCTCATTCAAATTTTTATCTGCATTTAATAATCTTTTCTCTTAAGTATTTGATTTTCGGAAACTATCTTAGCTCTCACGCGCTTGGTGTAAAAGCACTACTTCACTGAATATTTCCCGGGTGATATTCGTTATTTGTTTGCAGAATATATGAGGGCATATACACCCACATTTCTTCTTGATCAGTTGAGATTCCCTATTGAGGTTTCTCCTGCGAAGAGACGGGCTTGTGACACGTTGTTTTAATGCAAAGGTCAGTTTTATCGGAGGGATTTGAACGGAAATTTCTGTCAATATCATGGTAATTTTTTGAAGGTGTTAATGTAGTTGGAGTAGGCAATGAGTTTGAACAAATACTGTGCCACGTAGAATCCTTCGTGTCACAATAAATTAAATGCCCGTTTATTCGAAGATGTAACAGGTGTTCATGTATTTTTTTTTACTGAGTGGTAAGGCTTTTGAAACAAATTTCTTGCCTGTATAACCTGTATGAAAATTTCTTTAAAAGTCGACTGGGGCGTCATCAGTCCTCAAAGTGATGAGTAAAAAGCGTAAAAACACATCCAGTATAATTTGTTCTGGACACATGATACGTGATGCACTATTCTATTTCTCTGTCCGCATTAAACAGTCATCTAACACCATTGAATTTAGATAAGTTATAACTATGAGGGCGAAATAATGGTAAATTATTGTCTATAATTAAGTGAATTTATATTAAGGTATCACAGAAGGAAAAAAGTCATATTTTTCTCAATTTCCTAAAAATTTTATGTCCAATAAAGAAAATAAAGATTTACTATTTTCTGAAATTTCATTTTGGTATCTTTTTTACTCCAGGAGATGTAAAACAAAAAGTATCATGAGGGTACAACGGAAGGCACGAGCTCGAGATTGATTACACTTCATGTCAACGTCTTCTTGTCACCTAATAAGCGATTACAAACCACTATTAACGTGCAGATCACGTTCCAATCAAAACAAGGATGTTTTTAAAATGCGCGGCCAAATTAGCTTATCTTGTGAAACGAGTCGGCGTTTTCATTTAACTTGGGTTTTTCCGGCTAACAGGGGAATAGAATGTTCAAACTCTATTTAAATTAGAATTGGATCGGTTGGTAATATTCTTAGCTCCATCTCCAGCGTCCAAAGTGCAGCTGTTTGGTCTCTTCTTCTGATTTCCCCTTGCTTGTAGTTCCGATGCTAAGACTGACATAGCACTATGAGTAAACCATTTACCTGTCCTCGAGAGTGTTTTAATAACTGCCGTAAAGGACATTACACCTGCCATTAAAACTCAACTTACCCAAGTTACATAAGAAGGCCGAGACGTTTTACAAGATAAGTTTATTTGGCTACGCGTTTTAATCAACACCCTTGTTTCGAATGGAACGTGATCTGCACGTTAATAATGTTTTGTAATCGTTTCTTAGCCAACAAGAAGACCATTACCTTTTGACGGCTTTTAGTGACCTTAAAAAGCCAAAAATAACCATGGCGCGCGCGCCAACATTGAACAAAAACCCTATAGAGCCTTCTTAATGAAGATTATTTCTCACTGAAAAATGATGACGCCCTAGTCGGCTTTCAAAGAAATTTTTATCTAGCCAAGAAATTTGTTTAAAAAGCCTTACCACTCAGTAAAAAAATACAGCTGTTACGGTTTTTTAGTAAACGGATATTTCATTTATTGTGACACGAAGGGTTCTACGTGGTGCAATATTAGTTTCAAACTCATCGCCTACTCCAACTACACAAGCACCTTGAATAAAATTACCATGATATTTGCATAAAATCTTCTCCTTTTAAACACTGCTTCTTTTTACGATTAACTGTATACCTCAACTCACTGAGTTTAAGTTTAGAATGATTGACACGTCGGCAGTGAACGAAAGCCTGCAAATTGCGTCCGAATTCTCAAAACGTTTTCCTTCCAAATCAGAAGGCATCGCATTGTGCAGCGTCTTCATGTTATCTTCTGTCCTAATCATTGCAGGAAACTCGCTCGCTCTTGTTCTCTTTGCAGTTACCAAAGCACTTCGTAGGAAAAGTTTTTTCCTAGTTATGAACATGGCGTTTGCTGATTTGATGTTGGGAGCCTTCTCTGTACCCTCTTACATTTATTTTGTTGGAGATGCCTATCAGCTTTGGACAACAAAATTCGGTCTTCATCCAACGGTCTTCAGATGCATCGATACCATTTTTTTGTTTGGCTCATATCTATCTGCAGCCTTCATATCCTGTGAGAGATTTTATGCCGTATATTGGCCGTTTCACTACCGGTCACTGTCCACCAGAACATACTGCATCGCCATTTTCATTCTTTGGACACTCGCTGTCTTGCTGCCTTCATTTCTAACTCTGTTAACTGTCTTTGGTTCATTTGAATCTGCTACTTACGTGGCAGTCTACGTCCAATGGTGTCTTATAATCATAGTATGTGTCTGTAACATTGGGATCTGGAGAAATTTTAAACACGGAAGGTTTACTTCACAACAACAAAACAGAGCCTCGCGAAGCAAACGCGTAACAAAGACCCTACTTTATGTATCCATATTGGCTCTAATAACCTGGCTTCCCTTGCTTATCATGAACATTTTAATGTCTATAACTGGGGAATTACCACCACATCTGGTTATTTTTGTGGTGAACATTTTAAATTTTTCTGACGCTTTTTTGAATCCAGTAATGTATGCATTTAGAATCCCTGAATTTAAGCAAACGCTACTTCTGTGTTGCACTAAGAGGGGAACAGCCACGAGGACGGGACAAATTGTAGAAAGATACCGCACTGCACCTAGAACGCCTAGAACGGAGACAGAGCTCAGAATATATCGCACCGATCCCACTCAGCTGCAAGTAGTGTTTGAGCAAGAAGTTATGGAGACGCGATTTTAATCAATTGTTACTAGAGAACCATTTGGCTTTGATGCTGAGTAGTGAGGTACATTAAAAGCAAGAGTCAGAAATATGGCGTCTTCTCAGAAAACACGATAATTGCCTGTCTTAGGTTTATCACTTGCCACAGCATAATTTTTTTGGTGTTCTAGGGTATCTTTTCACAGCAGCAGTAATACGGAAATCAATTATGTCATTTCGTTTATCCAACGTGATTATATAATATCTTACCACAAACGAGAATAAAACTCTTTGGACTGGTTATTTATACGAGGTCTAACCCAAACCGCGGTTTTACGCAGGCAGTGGGCCCCAAGTATTCACTATAAGAGGATTGATTCAATTAAAGATCATGCAATGACAATTTAAACACATTTTAGGACCGCTAAACGCGAAAACAATTGCACGTAGTCCGTGGAAAAGCTACTTCCGCCTCCAACATAACCATTAAACAAATTCTCATCACAAAAGGTCTTTTTCCCTGAATTAAAAGTTGAATCCAGCCTTGGTAACGTCCACAATGTAAAACATAGGCATGCTATGCATGCAAGACTTATATTTTTGGGGTGGGTGGATTACTTGAAACATTGTAAGTGATGTCTACATTTTTCCAAAAGGAAAGAAGAGTATTAACGCGGAAAAGAACAAAAATGTCGAATTAACTCTCACACAGGTATTTTGTGGTAGATTGTGTGTGTTGCGCGAATAACTGTAACCAAAAAGAAATTGTATAGGTACCACGGTACCTGTTAGTAAAAAGTGCAGACTGCAGCCTGCAGACCGGATACAAAATGTAGACTGCAGACTGTAGAGTGGGTACAAAATGCAGACTGAGAATCTAAAGAGTTTTTTCGTCTGGTATGTGATAACATGTCATCTTACAACTTACAGAGCGTCACGCAATCGCTTTTCCGTGATTAGCTTTCGCGATTATTTGCGCTATTTTGGAATATTCCTGGCCCATTACTTTATGAAAATCGATCGTTTTATATTCAAGTCTTCACATAGTTTTCTCACTTTGCGCGCGAGTTGGTTGGTGTGATGTCTGTACAGATATTACCGACGTAAAATTAAAGTAGATGTAGATTTAAACGAGATGTCATAAAAATGAGATTTCCGAGCTTATTCTGCCTCGTAGCATTTTTATCCCAAAGGGAGTATTGACATGAACAGTTGCTATGGTAACAAAGGAAGTCATATGGATGGTCTTAGCGAGCTTTAGGCATTTTTTCGGCACCGGTGTTTTATCGTCAAAAACACAGTGTTAGTTCTGGTTCATCAAACCAACAGTACTGTAAAACACCAAAAACCACCCCTCTCAGAAAGATCCAAGATATCAAACGCAGAAGAATAGCGGACTCACTGCCCGCTGACTTAGTAAATTGCAAGTCATTATCTGATTTTAAGTTAAACTTAGGAAAGTACGTGAAATAATTAAGTAAAGTAAATTCCAATTATGAATTATCATTTATTTATCTTGTTATCTAGACATTTTTACTTTTATTTAATTTATGTATATGTACATATATATATATATATCTTATTTTAGCTTTTATTTATAGTTGATGTGATATTTAACAAGATTTTGTTAACTCAACAAATGTAGATGTTAATTTCTTCATCTCAGGGTAGTTTTCCACCATTTTTATTTAACTTTAGCTATCCTCAAAAAGCAGGAAATCGTTAAATTCAGGTTTATGCATTCAGTGCAAATCAGACTGACAAGCGTAGATAGTTTACTTTTTATAAAAATAATACAACTAACCTCAAAGGAAGTTGAAATATTTTTCTTTCCTCCCTTTAATTTCTTTATTTCGCGATGTTCTCGCAACGTTCTTGCTGTATTCTTGGTGATTTCCCAGAGAGAGAGGAAAGGAGAAAGACGATATGAATACATACCTAGCTATCTAAACATTGGTATTTTACTACATGTCAGAACAATATACAGGGATCTCTGAGCTCACTCCGACTACTGACGCTTATAATCTTCAATTAACAAGGACAATGCACAAGCTGATTTAATACCATGGTAATTTGCTAAGGTAAGAGGAATAAAATTAACACTACCAAAGACAACTTGGCCGGTAAATTTCTTCTTTTTTTTTTTGGATATCATTCGACACAAATAGGTAGCATCTCTTCATCAAAGTAACACGGTTGTAAACGGCCACTATGGTTTTCAATAAAATAAGAGTCATTACTGGAGATCTAACGCTGGCCATAAGGCTTCTTACCACCGTCTGATTAGCTTTAGAGCACGCTTTCGTGTTTGGGTTTCGCCTTAAAGACCCTTTCTGGGAACAGCTGCCTACCCGCACCATCGGCAGCAGGTCGGCAGCCGCTTATGAAAACGTTATTGAAACCCTTGGGACACGAGTCTCCTTGATCAGACAGAAATCGAAGAGGTCACGAAATAAAGGAGACTGTTTTATCTTCTTTGTTTGCAAATTGCTTCATATTTGACTTAGTTTAGTTTTGATTTACAAACGTAAATCATTAATTTATCTCAGGTTTAGGAGTTTAACCCTTTAACTTCCAAGATCTGATGGATAATTCTTCACCCTAAATGCTATTAACTTCCCTGTAAATTAGTTGCAAGAATTTGGTGTTAGATCAAGGAAACAACTTCTACCTGATAAGTTTAATGCTTCTTATTACCTGTTTGCTGGAAAATGTATGGATATCGTCAGGAGAAGTTGTGTGTTAATCACTTCTGGGAGTTAAAGGGTTAACACAGACCGGACTTTCTGCACAGGCCACGAGAACAATTCCTTACAGTAAACAAGGGACCAACCTTCTTGGACGTCATCCTTTGCTTTTATCAGTTTGAATTTCATGATTTTCAGATTTCTTTTGTCCTATTCTTGACGCTGTCCTACAGAGACAAAGACAAAGACAAATCTTCAATTTGATTTAAGCATAACTTCTTTTTAATTAAGTTTTATTTTGAAATAAAAAATTATGTTAAAGAAGAGAAAAAAAAATTGTCTGGGTCTAAAGCCTCCATGATTTATTTTAACAATATTAGTTAAAGGAAGTAGGGCGAAAATTTAAGAAACGTGAAATAAGTCACAATAACAAGAATTAGCGGTTGCATCCTTTGAGTTGACAGTACATTATAGCTTTGATCCTTAAGGTGTTCAAAACAGGGATTGGCATACAGTAAAAGAAGGAGAATTACTGAGGAGATCTGGAGGTGAAATGACACAACATAAGAAAAAATGAATGGAATTTAATAAAAAAAAAAAACAGAACAGAAATAAAATAATGGTAAATTGGTAGATAAGAGATCAAGGGACTGACAGTAAAATGCAAATTTCTCGCTCTTGGCCAAAAAATTTGGCTCAACCTGAACTGTCATGGCAATTGGAGAATTTGTCTTTCACTGTGCTGTGTGTAATGGGCTCCTGGTGTAATTTATACTTTTCCTCGAACATTTAACCCCGTGATTTCATTTTGAAGGGCAAGAACAATAACACACAAGCACCGTATTTTTATTAAAGAAAAACATATATCGAAACGAGCGAGATTTACCTTGAGGAAATTGAAAACAAGATGACATCCGTCAATCTTTTACGACGAAAGGAAACCACACGACTTGCTGAGCAGCATCGAAGAAACACACACGCCAGCCATGACAGAGCGTACGATTTGCGAAGTAAGGGGTTGAGATAACGTGTTTTTAGGCTAAAGAGAAGTTCAAAAATACGCCCAAAATATCTTGTAGTTCGTAGTTTCTTTTCACGTGCACGAATGATCTCGACAGAATATGAATATTGATTAAAAAAAAATATTTGTAATTCAAATGTTTCCGACTAAAGGCGGGCCCAAAATTACTAACGAGCCCTGGCCTAGTCGCTTAGTTTAGTTGGTCAATTGTAAAACGAGGTAAAGCGACTAACTGTGGCTTGATTTAACCTGACAAAAATCAGTAGGTAGGTGAAGACATCGAACCAGGTTCTTCTTTTTACACCTGTATCGAATTAGGATATTACGGACATAGAAATTTGCCGTACTTTGCCTCTTTCCGACCCTTAAAGCATTTTCTAATTTTAAATCTATTTTAATTACTGAACGTCGGGCCTCTTTAGTTCAGTGAACAAATTCGTGCAAGGATGTTGCCCCAACCTTTTTTTAATTTTCCGCGGCGTTTCCTTGATCGAGATTCGGAAGAGAAAGGTAAAGGGCAAGGCTGTGTCTTATGTCTAAAAACCGAAACAGTGAAGAGTAAAGAGTTGAATTTTAATTTGTGAAGGATGTTATGGGAGACATTTCGCAAAACTAATCGGAAAATTTTGTGGAGCCGGGAAAAGAGGAATATGTCGTACGATTCTGGACACAACTTATTTACCGCTCAAAATCAAACAATTTATCAGTTGAAAACAAACGCGATCGTTTCAGCAACGACCGACAGTCCGAAAATATCACTACTGGGAGTAGTTTTTAACTTGAAGTTTACGTAATTGATAACAAATCAAAGAACACGACGCGAGAGTAAACCGAAGGTTTCCGCGTTTATGGACTTTCACATAAATTTTACCAAAAAAAAGTTTGTTTACTTTATTGACTCTAAACTTTAATAGTTTAATTATATTCTCATAAATCATTCCACCTCAACTATAAATGATACTTTTTACCGTAAGAATGCATTATTATAATTTCTATATTAATACATGTACTTTCTAGTTTACTTCATATCTTTTGGTAATTTCCCCACCATTTGTAAGTTTACAACCAACTATAGGTTGAACTTAACCTAATTTCCATACTGGCCGTTAGCAGCTTTGAAAAACAGTTCACCGTCCAGTATATCGTTTCTAGTGTAATCAAAACCATAACAAAATTCTCGAAAGTGATTGGTTATCACCAGCCCGATTTGAGCACGAACAGGACAGTGTACAAGCCATGCTTATAATTGGACAGTATAATAGGGCAGTTGACACGTCATGCCTGTGTAAGTGGACAGTATGCGCCATTTATTCTCAAATTTTGTCATAGTTTTGATTAACTGGTAACTGGATTTCGCGTCGCCCAACTCTGTCTGTGATCATACTGATGATAGACAAATCAGACTCCCGCTTCGCGGTCGTCCGATTTTGTTATCACTCGTATGATTACAGACCTAATTGGACTCTACTCGGTCCTTTTACCATGTATGGGTGGTGGACAGAAAAGGGATAAACCAAAAAGGCCTTTCATCTAACGAACATACGACGCAAAATCTCTCTACCAATGGTCCTTGCTTAATGTGGGGCTTAATACTATGGGGCTCAGCGCGGTTAGGCACTCAACTAAGGAATTGAAATGCCCCATTACAGTCACTAGGCTATAAAGTTCCTCGAAGCACTCAGACAAAAGGGAAAAATTTGCCATCTTAAGGCGTAAAAGGGTGAAGTAGGCTACTCTATAATCAACACCGACGTTTCCTCATCTCAATAGTCAAATCGATGATCCTTTTAAGTAAACGTTTTAAAATTCAGTAAACTATGATAAGGCCACAAACTGTAACGCGGCTTTATATAAAGTACTGAACCTCAAGGGTGCTGTCATTTATTTGAACCATATTAGACTAATACTGGCCAATGCAGTCACAATATTCTCTAGGCTTGGAACTAAAATCGCTTAAAACAGTAAACTGAGGGAGAGAAAACACAACCCCTATTATAACTTAAGACAAGAGTAAGTGCCAAAATGTTACTCAGATTTTAGCCAAGGTTGGGACTATGTCCGCTAAGGTTGAAACTATATTAGCCTGGTAGTTGGACCAGGTTCGGAGATAGCATTTCCTAGTTTACGCCTATAACGCCAAACAACCACAAGAAGGACTAAGAGAAGTACAGCAAGGACAACCACCACACCAATCAGGGCATACTCGGTTTCTGAAACAATGACAATAACAAGAATGAAAAGCATAAACAAAGCAATAGAAAAAGGATTTGATCATATAGTGGCCGAGAAAAGTTTTTCGGTGGCTTCATTTTGCGCATTGGCAAATTTTCAATCAGTTGTTGCAATTCAAGACGACCCTCATTTCATTAACACTTTGCACCCCAACATATCAGTATGTGAATTCTCCATACTGCTCTCTTTACATTTCCAAAGGTGCTTACAAGGAGAATTTGTTTGACAATCAAGAGCTTCTTTAGTTGGTGATCTTTTCCTTTATTCTCATGACCTTCATGTTTGATTCAGGGGTGATATTGTAAGGAGAAACTAGATGCTGGTCACCCTTAGAGGTAAAAGGGTTAACAAGGAGGAAAAGATTACTGGGGAAGAAAATGTAACATTTTCAAGTTTTAACATCTCTTGACTTTTTACCCTGGCACAGAGAATCAAAATAAACTGTAGATGCCTTCATAGATGACTACTTCGATGAGTTTGAACACAAAAGAATGAGAGTTAAGACTTGACTGGCTTGCAAAATGTGTTATAAGACTAGAGGCATTCATTTTTTGCAGAACTTATATCTGTAGATTGAAAACCTTCACCACTTATTGATACACCATATATGAAGAGCCTTACCTTTATCAGCTACTGCAGCTGCCTGTCTAGGTGGACGTGACGTAACAGGGCTCGTTGGAATAAAAGGAACCATTGTTGGTTGTGGTTCTGTTAAAGAAGGAACCAGTAAATTCCAGAATGCCATCTTTTCTGGAAGCATTTTGGCCTGGATGGAAGAGGCCGGACTCAAAGAGATATACTGCTCTTTCTCAAGAGTGTATACTGGCCATTTGTCATCTGGTGCTGGTTTCCTGTTTAAAATATTTTTAAATTTGTTACATGTACAATTGATACAACAATCCATTTACATTCAAATGAGCACCCCACCCCTTGCTAAGCCTCCTCATGGCCCACCCACTCCTCCCTCAAAACAAATACTGAAGTATGTAACATCAACTCAGGCTTTATGACGTTTCATTGTAAAATAGACTAGTATTTAGAGGACTATTTTAACGTGCCTCTGTTGTTCAGAGCCTCAGAGGTCATTAAAATGAGTTCAACCAACCACATCACTGGAAACAAAAAAGTGGCGGTAATTAATTTCAGTTATGTCAATTAGGGACTGATCATTGAGGGAGGGTCGGAGGATTTTGGTTTTGTCACATGATCTCCCCATAAGGCTCTGTAGTGATCTAATGATCCCTCCTCAATGGCAGTTACTTTTCTACAGTCCCCCCTTTAACCCTTTCACTTCCACAAGTGACCAAGACAGAATTTCTCCTCACAATATCAATACAATATCAAGCAGGCAGGTGATGAGAATAGAGAAGAATATCAATTATAGGATTATAAGTTTATCCAATACCAAATTCTCTGAACTAACATCATAAGAATTGTATGGCAGATAGTAAGGAGAATTACTAATTAGATCTTAGGAGTGAAAGGGTTAAATTCTGTTAGGGATGACTACTCTTCCAGTTATTCCCATGAAAATTATGTCATCCCCCCTCCAAAATCCTCAGACCCAGCCCCAGGTGATATATCACAACAGGTCCCTAACACTGAAATCATCACTCAATCACACTTCTGCAACAGAATGACATAAGGTAAAATCACTTCATGAATGAGCACCCATACTCACCCTGCCTTGGCAAAGTTACTCCAAAAGGTGATGACTTTCTTCGAGAAAATTATCTCTGCTGTTTGATTAGGTTCACTGACACTCTTGTTATACTTTGCAAAGGGACGTCCAAACACGTAAATTAGGTCACTTCCATGAAAAACTCCAGCCCATGTTGGAAACTTAGATTTGACATGATCAAAGCAGTAAAAGAAAGTATCTTTGAGTTTGTTCTTGACAAAGATATGAGCTGAACGGACAGCAGGAGCCTTAAACAATGAATCAGTTATCACATCCATGTATTTTTGACGAAACCTTACAAGAGGCTCTGTTTGGTTGACCCAGTCTGTATACTGAAAAATCACGGACTCCACCACTTTTTGGGTTTGGTTGTAGGTCCAATGCTGACCATACCTCACAAGGTTATCAAATGCGGTTTGGTTGATACCTTTATCTATATTGGGTATTCCAGGCGTTACACCTAAAAAAAGTAAAGAAAGAAAAATAACTGATAAGCTAGTTTTACACACATTATGATTGGTTCTTGCTTGTGATCTATTGAGGTAAGACCCATAAGTGAATATAAAACAAATAGGTTTCATGTTGCAGATCACATATCACGTCAAAATGTGAGCTTATAGGAGGAAATACAGGTATTTGATCATAAAACAATGTCCTTACCTTTTAATGGAAGGACAAAAAACCCGCCTTCATTACGAGTAACACCTATCATTGCTGGTACAGTTTGGTTTAACTTTCCATTGACAAGGAGGTTATATGGAAGATCTGCAAAGTGTAGAGTAGAGTGACATGTATGTGTCAAAAAAAAAATAACAAAACACTTGAAATAGTGATAACAGTCATTTTAGTGATAACAACAATAATGATAATAATGATACTAGAATATTGATAATGATATTGAAAAATGGTTCACGATTCTATTTTCAAATATGTGCTGCATTCATGACAAATGTTATTCTTCTGCACAGGTCGGGCACTATATTTGAGAAGGCAATCCCACAGAGCCCTTCAGAAATTTTTAAGAGAAAAGGTTCAAGTTATTTCTTCAAGACCCTTTCCTACAGTATTGTGTAAAAGTAACACAAATGAACTCTGATGATTTTCTTGGCTTTTGGTGATTTTTCGAGGAAATTTTGCTGCGAATGAAATTTTTGTGAACTTTCTGCGAACTTCCGAGGCACTTATTGTTTTAGTATACCAAAATTACAAATGATATTTTGCTGTGGATGCTTGTGAGTTGTGAATTCAAGAGGGAAAGTTCACTCTTCTTGAAAGTTGGGAGTGAAATTTTGAGAGAAAATGTGCTTATCTACATATTACAGCGAAGTGTAGTTCATGTATTGTTGTAATGCATTGCATGTAGGTGTAGCTTTTGTGAATAATTGAGCTAATTTTTGTCTTGACCTGAAATTACATTTAGAGGGATTTTAGCATCTAATTTCTCCTCATGATTCCCTCTGAGTCACTGAGGAATAAGGGAAATGATCACGAACTGAAGAAGCTGTTGATTGTTTCACAGATTTTCCCTACCTGCACCTTATGAAATGTACAGAAAACAGTATGGAGAATGTATATGCATAGTGATTTCAAGGTTAATACAGCCTGCATTGTCAAGTAGTCAACTTACCATGTAGAAAGTGGTTATCAACAACTGGCAACAGCAAAGGTTTATCTGATAAAAGATCCCCAGTGATGTTCCTCTGAGCTTTCAGGATTTCTGTTACTTTCTTTTTCAACAAGCATTTCTTTAGTTCTGACATGCTGCATCCAACATAGGCTGCAAGAGCACTGTTAAGAGATATACTCAAGTAAGATTAACAAGTCACAATTTTAACTCCGAAAAATGATTAAGATGTAACTTCTCCTTTAATATATATATATATATATATATATATATATATATATATATATATATATATATATATATATATATATAGGGAGTCTGCAAGTCGATTTTTGTGTGGAACAGTGCTCAATATGTTGAGTGAGTGACCATTACAGTCAATTTTACAGTTGTGTGCTTGGTTGCCAAGCCTTTGAACAGGAGTGACACTAAGGGTGACCTAATGTCAGTTATGATACAAAGCTTGGTGCTTTTCAAATGTAAATTACTCTGTTGTCAAATATTGCTAATTTAGATTTTGCTCTTTATCACAACATGATCAACTTCAGCCTCACTCCAAATCAAAGGCCCGGCAAATAAATACACAACTGTAAAATGGCCTAATTTAAACTTAAGGTGAAAAACAGGTAGGAATTAATTTCCAACAAAAACATTCTAATTAATCTAAATATGCAAGTTGTTAATGCACACACAAAACCACCATGTGCATAGTTCACATTTAAAACACAAAGAGCTCTGTTGCCCTCATAGATTATTGCAAAAAAAAGGTTTTAATCAAGAATGCCTTTAATGTGGCTCTCTTATTTTGAAACAGATTGCTAAGAGATGGGAAAAAAAAAGTGAGAGTTAAGTCCAATGCATTAGCGATGACAGAATTTTCAAAACTTTTCAAAATATGATAAAAAATTTATGGTCTCTAAAGGAAACTTGTGTTTAACCCTGGTGAAAATCTTTCAAGGATCTTTAAGGATCTTACAAGATCTTCATGAGGACCTTTGAGGATCCTCTTGAGGATCCTCATGAGGATCTTCAAAATTCTTGTTAAGATCTTCAAGGATCCTTGATTTTCTTGTCAAGATCTTCAAGGATCTTTCGTTTTCTTGCCAAGATCTTCAAGGATCTTTCATTTTCTTGCCAAGATCTTCAAGGATCTTTCATTTTCTTGCCAAGATCTTCAAGGATCTTTCATTTTCTTGCCAAGATCTTCAAGGATCTTTCATTTTCTTGCCAAGATCTTCAAGGATCTTTCATTTTCTTGCCAAGATCTTCAAGGATCTTTCATTTTCTTGCCAAGATCCTCAAGGATCTTTCATTTTCTTGCCAAGATCCTCAAGGATCTTTCATTTTCTTGCCAAGATCTTCAAGGATCTTTCATTTTCTTGCCAAGATCTTCAAGGATCTTTCATTTTCTTGCCAAGATCTTCAAGGATCTTTCATTTTCTTGCCAAGATCTTCAAGGATCTTTCATTTTCTTGCCAAGATCTTCAAGGATCTTTCATTTTCTTGCCAAGATCTTTGAGGATCTTTGACTTTCTTGACAAGATCTTTAAGGATCTTTCATTTTCCTGTCAAGATCCTTGAAGATCTTGTCTGGATCTTCAAAGATCTTTACATGAACTTTGAAGATCCTTTAAAGATCTTTGAAAATTCTTTGAGGATCTTCCAAATTCTTGTTAAGATCTTTGAGGATCTCTCATTTTCTTGCCAAGATCTTCAAGGATCTTTTTGAAAATTTTGAAGATCCTTAAAGATCTTGGAAAGAAAATAAAAGACCCTTAAAGATCTTGGCAATAAATTGAAAGATCTTTTGAAGATCTTAGCAAGAATGTTATAGAACCTTTGAAATTTTGACAAGAAAATAAGCATACTTAAATCCTCATACTAAGTTAAAAAGAAAAATTGAACCAAACATAAAAAAATAAAGATAAAACTTTTTTTTATTGCTAAACAAGAATTACCCATCCTCTTCTAGTAGGACTACTTCTACACTATTTCTGTTCAGACTTTAGGTTAGTACTAAGATTTTCATTTTCCAAAAAATCTGGCAACAGTCCAGCTCAAAGATAAGAAGACCAAAATATGTGTGTTAAACTTGTCTAGGATTAGACTATGACCAGACTCAGACTACTCTTACAGAGGGGGTAAACATGAAAAAAAGGCAAACAAGAGTACTTCAATGACTATATTTCTGAACCATATTAACCTATATACCAAAGGAAAGCTTAGGAATCACACATACTGAATATAACTAATATGTTGCCCTAAACTAATTTGTTATTTGACATCAGATCAATTTGTCCACCACATGGTGTGAAAAACCTAGGTATACTTGAGAAAAGATAACTGCACAAAGATTGCATGAAATCAAGTGTTTTTAGTGTCAAAACAAAGTACTAGGGTCGCTCTTTTGGATGAGCTGAGGAACTTTTGGAGTCGTTTATATTATGGGCACAGTGCCCGTTCAAAGTTCACCGGGATTATTAGGTGAGTTATTCCACAATATCTTACTTAAAATTCAGCTTATAGAGAAACTGTCAGCTTATCCAACTCAACTCAGTAAGAGGATACAGCCCTGAAAACTTCAGATTAATTGAACTAATACATCCTGAGGTACAAAATAAGTGTTTTCGGGAATTCATATGACAACCTCTAAAAGAGCTTTTTAAGTTGGTTACACAGAACCAAGTAAATTCACACCTTCTTCAGAAACATGTCCTTCAGTGAGCGTCGAGGAGAATCTCTCTAGATCGATAAGCCTGTATCCTTGTCCCTGTAACACATCATTTGCATCCTCACTCTCCAAGAGCTCAGAGTAAGAATCATTAGGCGAGGATGGCATCTTCATTTTCTTTCCAGAAGTACCAATGAATTCTTTTCATTCAGCCCCAGAGTCAGAGCAATCGCGAGACCTGCTTGGAGTTTGATTGACGATTTCGGTTGTTTCTGTCTCTCTTTTCGCTTGTTTCTGAACTCCAGAAAACGCCTTTCCTTTACTTTTATTTCTGTGTACATTTTCCCTTTAGTTCCGACCATTGTCGATGATATTTGCCGTAACAACGAGCTTCTTATGTTTTTATGCGACCGTTAAAAATCTCGGCGCGTATAAATTCCTATCCCATAATGCAAAACCTTATTTGTTGTCATGTAAATAGTCACAAAGTTTCCCGAAAGCCTCGAGCATGGCGTTCCTATGCGGTAACCTTCATTAGTCACTCATTGCACAATAATTTTCTGCGAAAATTCCTTGTTGTGTTTAAATTATAAAACAGTGAGCACTCAATTTACAATTTTGTTATGTTTGAAATTACTTGAGGATTTCAAAGGAACCTAATTCATAATGCAGAGATGTGGTAGAGATCTTGACAAAGTTGCCTTTGAGATCCACATCAAATTCAAAAAGGATCCTTACAAAGAGCTGTACAAAATCATGAAATGAATCTTTTAAAGATATTCGGAAGATCCTTTTCAATTCCTTGAGGATCTTGAAGGATTGTAGAACAGATCATGCAAAGATCTTGACTAGGATCCTTGTAACTCCTAATCAAATTCTTAAGGATCTTAGCAAAGATCTTAGCAGGATCCCTAAAAGGTTCTTTTGAAGGTCTTTAAAAGATCCTCATTAAATCCTTGAAGATCCTGAAGGATCCTTGAAAAGATCCTGCAAAGATCTTGACCTAAGGATCCTTGTAAGATCCTGATCAAATTCCTAGGGATCCTGGCAAAGATCTTTACAGGATCCTTGAAAGGATCTTTTGTAGGTCTTTAAAAGATCCTCATTAAATCCTTAAGGATCTTGAAGGATCCTTGAAAAGATCTTGCAAAGATCTTGAGTAGGATCCTTGTAAGATCCTGATCAAATCCTTAAGGATCCTTGCAAAGATCTTAATAGGATCCTTGAAAGGATCTTTGGAAGGTCTTTAAAAGATCCTCATTAAATCCTTGAGGATCTTGAAAGATCCTCAAAAAGATCCTGCAAAGATCTTGACTAGGATCCTTGCAAGATCCTGATTAAATCCTTAAGGATCCTTACAAAGATCTTGAAAGGATCCTTGAAAGGATCTTTTGAGGGTCTTTGAAAGATCCTTGCTAAATCCTTGAGGATCTTGAAGGATCCTTGAAAAGAACTTTGCGAGGATCCTTATGAGGATCTTTGTAATATCCTTTGAGGATCTTTATCAAATCCTTGAGGATCTTAACAAACGTTTTTGCTTACAAAGATCTTTGAGGATCTTTTACAGATCCTTTAAAGATCTTTTAAAGATCCTTGTCCTTAAGGATCTTTGGCAGGTCTTTGTCAATCCTTGAAGATCCTCAAAGATCCTGTGAGGTTTTTCACCAGGGAAAGATACCACAAACCATGGACAAGCAAATCTAATGATGCTTTTAGATTCTGGTTACCACAATAATCATTACACATCAAAATAAATTTTTGATAAGTTTGCTCACCTGGCTAACTCTTTCGCTGTCTTTTTTTCATTTGCCCCAAATGTGGCTGCTGCACTTCCACTTTGAATAATAACTTTGTGGTAGAGCCCATAGCTGAGGGGTGATAACATGTGTAAGGCAACACTTGCTGCTCCTGCAGAATGACCAAAGATTGTTACATTCTTTGGATTTCCTCCAAACCTGTGGAAGAATTAACAAAATATAAAGTACTTGTGATTGATATCTAATTGAATTTGAAAGATTTGGGAGCAAACATGTAAATGTGGAGTTTAACTTGCTTTATTGCTAGGGATAAACTTGCAAAGCTGGTAGGAATCAAAACCTCCCCTAAACCAATGAAATGTTTCTTTATCTAAAGTCACAAGAGTAGGACAAGGTTAAAGTCATTAGTCTCCTTAAGAAATTGAACCCCAGACCCTCAGAAGTAAGTTAAGATTTTTGCTTGGATTCATCAACGCCACATCATTTACATCATGCAAATGCAAAATAGTCATCAAAGCTGATGTTCCATTCTAGAGTGTTATGAGCAGTCATCCACCAATACTAATGAGAGGAGATATGAAACATGGCAAAAGATAGGAAGAATGGTTAAGAGCTCCTGACTGACTGCAGTGTAACTTAGATGATAAATTGATGTATAGCTATGGGTGGGAAAGATTTAATTACAGAACAGAGTTCAAATTAACATGCTTCTTCAGGCGTACATTACATCATATTTTAAACCCCTTCATCCAGGGGAAGTGGGTGGGGGGGGACAGGGACTAAGGTGGGGTGGGGTGGGAACATAGCTTGATGGCCTTTTACAAAATACTTCTTCACTTGTTTACAGTTGAGTACCCCAGTCTCTCTTGAACCCTTAACTACTGGATCAAATTTGTTATTCTCCTCACTGTCAATCATATAATTTGTATAATATTAGTTCAGAGAATTTAGTATATATTGGATCAACTAATTATCCTCAAATTGATATTTTTCTTTATTCTCATCACTTATCTGGTTGATTTTGTATTGATATTGTAAGGATAAATTCTGTCTTGGTCACTCATGGGAGTTTAAGGGTTAACCTTATCCTTCAAATAGGGAGTAAGTAAATGCAATAACTCACCAAGCCCCACAATTCCTTTTTACTTTGATAAGTAACCTGTGCAAGAAGCCATCTATCCCCTTGACTAAAATTGTAAATATACATGACTTGCTTCTCTCTCAATTTTTAGAATAGCATGGATACAGGAGATAGCTTATTTATAGACTTCCATGGGAAATAAAACTGTTGGTTTCTTTTTTTCGCATGCATTTAGCAAAAATAAAGAAACATGAACATGACTGTGTTAATTTCTTCTTTGAAAACTTATTGGGTTCTATTATCTCCCGAAGAGAGCTTTTATTTCCCCTTCTTATTTAGAGTTGACTATCAGCATATCGGAACTTCACGTGAAAGTCTCAAGGAAGTAGGTGGGGAGAGGCAAACAGCATGGAGAGCAGAATTTCTGCTTGTGACTAATGTTACTGGAGTGTGGCATAGGTGATATAGATAAATTCATGACGGTAACTGAGCAATTCAGATCTACACAATGCACACTTTGAAATTTCGTTACCTTTCAATGTTTTGCTGAACCCACTGCAAGGCTTTCACTTGATCTAAAAGCCCAAAGTTACCGGGGATCTCCTCTGATCCAGTGGACAAAAACCCTAGTACACCGAGACGGTAATTGAATGTAACGACTATCACTTGTCCTTCGGTAGCGAGGTATTGACCATTGTAGACATGGTATGCAGCACTTCCTACGGAAAATCCACCTCCGTAGATCCACACCATGACGGATAATTTAAGACCCTTCTCTGTCTCTTTGTCTCGCGGGATAAAGACATTTAAATTCAGACAGTCTTCTGCTGTATCTTTCTCTGTCGAGTTTACGATCGGGGAAGGGTTTTGAGGACATGCCTGCCCGAAAGAAGTTGTGTTCTTTGTATCTTTCCACGGGGTCGGCGATTGGGGAGCCTCGAATCTTCCTGCTTTTGCAAACGGTATTCCAAGATATTGTACGAGGGTCTTGTTCGTGTTCAAGACAATAGCTTCCCCGCGTACAGGACCAGAAGTTGTGTTTACGATCGTAGGAGGTGGGGCGTATTCGCTGAAGCTGGAAGCTACCGAAAGGATACTTACTGTTCCAAAAAAAATGAAGACGGAATAGGCCATACCTTCTTCTGTTATAATGAAAAGCCAGCAGCGAAAAAGGCAAAAGAATAGCAATCAACGTGTACAATGTCACGACCGTGTGAACCAGACGGGAGAATGGACTGAAAGCCGGAAGTAGCTCTCAAAATGAAAGTCTTGCTGTAGATCAGTTGATATGCCGTAAAAAAAAAAATTATATAAAGCTATTGCTTGGATGAAAACTTGCTCTTTCAACCTTGACAGGTTACTACGACGGACGAAACCTCCATAAATTACATTTTATTTAATTGATGAGGCTCACAAAGCTACCACCAAAACTCAGTCTGGGGATCTGGTAACTACGTGCACGGCGTGTAATGAGACCGAATTCCGTAATTAAGGAATGCTTTTTTTTTTCTTCAAAGGGTTAAGTTTTCCTTTTTTCCTCTCTTCAGGGCCATAACAAATTACTGCGAAACGGGGGTGAGATTGGCAGTCTGTCATGCAGTTGTGCAGACGGTTGCGCTCGTGTCACGCAAGGACTCCCCGGCGCGTGTAAATCCACGTAAAATTCTCCCTAGCGTCCTACGTAGACCTTGTAGGGCTCGTAACTCCACGCAATCATTCTACCCCACCGGTGATTGCATGACGTACGAGCCTATTAGGAAGTTAAATTCACGTGAATAATCATGTTGAAAATTGAAATAAGTGAAATATAAGAATATTTTATTAAAATAATAATAATGTTAATAATAATAGTAATAATAATAGTAATGATAATAGTAATAATAATAGGAATAGTACTATTAATATTAATAATAGGGGTAAATAAATGAACCCTGATCGATGAGTTTCGTTTCTTCAAAACGCATAACCCACCAGAGATGTAGTTAGAAAAGAACGCTTTTAACAGAGGCACGAAGTCATCCAACATGCTTTTCCGTAATTTCTTTCATAGGAAACGAGATACTTGGGCCTACCCTCCCGTTACACGCATCATGTTTCGATCACAAGACTTCATTAATAATTCGTTGGAAACTACATGTCTACAGATGTCTACTCATGTCTACACGAAACTACATGTCGAGTACTAACCTCGTATCCAGACCTTTCACGACCTGTAGGTTGTACAGCTTCTGTGCAGTTTCAGTAATAGTTTCACGTGAACGGTAATATCAGAGCACGAGATTACTCAAGTCCTAGTAAATTGTGTTTTAAATCTGTATCGAGAAATTACTCATTAATCACTGATGGGAGCGGCAAAGTTAAAATTTAATTTGGTGCCAGCTGTTTCAAACTGTCTCTCTGCTCCCCTCCCATCTTCCCTTTGGTTGCATGCTGGCCTGACTTTCGCAATTTGAGGAAAAAGAGAAAAGAAAGAAAGAGAGAGGAAACAAAAGCACCACTTTTCAACGTTTCATTTATAATCAACATATTGTACTGCTCAAACAAAACACACTGCAAATACCGACAGTATTTCGCAATTCCATACTAAGACAGCAATATTTTAAAAATTCATTATTTCAAAATTACCTTTAACTCATCTTAGATAGTGCATATTGATAGTACATCTTGCAAATAGCAAAGTAGAGTGATAAAAATATATTTATGAGTAGCATAGAACTGTTTTCGATTGACTGTCGTAAAAACCAAATCCAAATCAATCGCAACAGCCAGAAGGTTTGCGTCATAATTAGCCAATGAGCACTCGAAGTGATGAAAGGAAATATGGCAAAAGCGCGGGAAAAGCGGGTAACCAAGTAATCACTGGTTTTCGTTTGGCGTCTGATTGGTTTAGAGCATGGACCAATCACAGACCAAAGTAAAGCAAACCCGGAATACTTTTGAAACTCAATTGAAAACTGCTCTATCTAGAGTTCAAAATAAGTGCATTAGCTCGTCTTTACGACATAATTAAAAAGAACAAAACAAAAAAAAACAGAACTAAGTCATTGCATGCACATTTTAAAAACCTCCGGCCATGCAAGCTAAATTTACTCCCGAAAACGAAACGATTTTTCCACGGCCTCTCAAAATATCTCAAACTACAGCATCGTAACATAGCACCTTTTAAAATTAACCCTGTAAGCCTAATAGTCAAAACACAAATTCCCGTAAGAAGTTTCCATACTTAGTCTTAGACAAACTGTTGTGAGAATTTGTCAAAAGATCAGAGCTCGGACAGGTTGTTCAAAAAGGCGGTTTGCGCTAATCTAGGATTAACAGATAAACTCAGTTTTGATCTCTCTTCTCTGAAAGCGTATGATCTGCTTAAAGACTTGCGCGCGGTTCTTCTTAGTGTTAGGAAAACTAGTTGTAATGTAAAATAGGGAAAAAAAACTATCTAACAAGTCATTAATCTGATCTAATCTGATGGAAAATTATTTCCACCCAGAATTACGAGGATTGTCTTCTGAAAAACCAAGCCGCGCACGGGGACAAGTCACTAAGTTTCAGTGACAATGCGACGAGAAAACCATTGCTGATTTCTCTAAGACTTCTCATGGTAAAGATTGGTCAAGCGTCATGTAAAACTGGAGAGGATCTCCACTGTACATTAATCTTTCTGTTCTGCCAATACAAAAAGCCTACCAGAAGATATCGAAGAAAGGAATCTTTGCGCTTAGAGCGTTCGAGGACATTAAAAACTTAGGAATCTGGCACGATATTTTTATCCCTCATTTCAAACTTAATAATATTCGGAAAGATTTCCGTATAACTCCATACTAATCCGTTTTCCAAAACGCAATGTATAATAATTGTTTTCGTAAATGTTTTCTTTATCCAAGAACTGTTCGCATAATGAAATATGGGGCTGAGCGGAAATCTTGCCTAATTTTCAGGCAAAGCCATTGCCTACTATTAAAATTACAATTTAGCGAATACAAGCATTTAAACTCAATAAGACATCAATATGTTCTAGCATATAAGAGGATGATATAAAATTGACTTGTAAAATCTTGTCAGAACATCAAGCCTTAAAGCTCATCGTTTGCGTATGTTCCTGTGAAATGCTGGCTATTAACATTCCTGAAAGGAGTAAGAAATGGAATTTCCCGAGATAAATCTTCATTTTGTTTCCTCATCTGTGGAAGAGAAAAAAGTAAATAAAAAAATAAATAAATAAATAAATAAAAAACAGTGATTCAGTGAAAAAAATATAGGAGTAAAATTATGTTACAGCCACTACATGTTGTTTATTATTATCATCGTCACTATTAATATTATCATCATTATCAACAGTGGAAAGGGGGGGGGAGGGTAGGGCATAACAAGACAATTCGGTTTTATCAACTTAGGTGATAATGTAAATTGGCCGCCGTAAAAAGTTTCTAACTGACGTTTCGAGCGTTAGTCCTTTGTGAGATTAAACGGCTAACCTCTAAAAACGTCAGCTTCAGGGACTCTACAGTGATCAATTTACATTATCAACTCTGTTAATCAAATAGAACTGACTCTAAACAAATTCAGACAGTCAGAAAAAAGTAATTGAATTTATAGACGAGACAACTCTTACCCTTCAACTGTTGCCACAGGAGCTTCACCTGGTTCTGTAAAGAACAGAGAAAGGGAAACGTGTAAAAAGAGAGTATAGAAAAATGAAGAGGAAGAGAGAGGGAAGGCATAGCTGAAAAGAGAAGGAAGGAAGGGAAAAAGCACAGAGAAATGTGGGAAGGAAAAGAGAAAGAGAAAGAGAGAAAGAGAGAAGAGGAGATTAAAAGAAGGGACAAGGGCAAGAGGAGGGAAAAGTGAGAGGTGGTGGTGAGGGGCGGGGGGAAAGTGAGAGGCGGTGGCGGGGGGTGGGAGAAAAGTGAGAGGCGGTGGTGGGGGGTGGGGGAGGGGAGAGTGAGAGGCTAAAAGCAAAGAAAGGAAGAGCAGAAAAAACAAGGGAGGGGAAAAAAGATGGATTAGAGCGTAAATTAAAGAAAATGGAAAGTTAAGGAGGGAAGGAGAAAGAAGAAAGGAAAGGAGGGAAGCGTGAGGAAGAGACTACCAAGGAAAGACGACAACGTAGAAAATAAAAGATGAGGAAAACTGCTCAGAATTTGTTATGGTCCGTAGTAACGCACAGTTCTTAAATGAAAGGTTTTAACTAGGTGCAAAGGCAGTTGAAAGTAAGACTGAAGATCTCCCTTTTAGTACTTTGAGTCTTCCAAGCAATAGTTAAGAGGAAGAAAAAGAAAACAACAACAACAACAACAACTAATATAAATATAACTCTAACTGAATCAGTTAGCATATGTTTCAGTATAACCTGTACTCTCAGCTGGCTTTTCGTCATCTTTCTTTTCTTCGTCAAAAACCTTTTCTTCTTCCTCTTGTAATGGTACTTCTGGAATATCCTCTGTCCTGCGATTTCCTACAAATTGAAAAAAGGAAAACTTCAAATCTGGTTTTGAAAGAAATTTAAGATCACTCAAACTCAACCCACTGAGATACAGCTGCTCAATGAGCAGCAAGACTTGCACCATTTCTATGCCCCAAAAAGGTGTAGAAATATCACCTTCCGTAACCAAGGGCACAGGTTGGGTCCACTGGAGATATTGCCTTTTCAATAATCCCAAATTTCCAGGGGACAAGGAGTTAAGACTAGTCATGTAAGACTTTTCCGTTATCTTAAAGCTCCATTTGTTGATTTATTTTTTTTCTTCTCATGGCTTACCATCAAGGACTTTTGATGAAAAACGTTTGCTTGAAACACGCTCAAAATCTCGGGGATTGCGAAGGATCTCTTGGCTGTGACGCGCTTGATGCTGGGTTCGGCCGCTGAGGAAAGAGAAAAAATGCAGATTAACCCTTTAACTCCCACGATTTCATATTAAGTAATTCTCCTTACTGTCTGCCATACAATTTATGTGATGTTAGTTTGGAGAATTTGAAATTGGATCAACTAATAATCCCCTGATTAATATTTTTCTTTATTCTCATTACTTGTCTGCTTGATATTATACAGATAGAAGAAGGAGAAATTCTGTCTTGGTCAGTAGTGGGACTTAAAGGGTTAATACATAAATATTCATCTATCAACAAGTTCTTAGAAGTGGAAGTTTTAGTTAAAAAACTCTTCAAAAATCAAATGGCCTCATCAGTGGTTTTAATGCAATGTGGTACCAATGGAGAGTCAAGATCTGCAGGAGAGTATTTTAGATAATCTGGAAGGCCTCCTCTTTCAAAGGTGGTCTGGCCTCCTTGGCAACTTTTGGAGGTTTAGACTCTTAAAGAGGGATATTCCAGTATGTTGAGTCTGCTTCAGTTTATGTTACATTATTACTCCTAACTGTTACTCTCCAATTTGGTTGACTTGGATAACTAGCCCGTTAGAAGCACAATCATGATTGCACTAAGGCTACAAGCTGTCTGCCAATGAATCACAAATGGGTATGTCAACCAGTGACCCAGCTGATGATGAAACCCCAGCCTCAAGCACATCATCTCATTTTCAACTGAATACTGAATGTGCGTTGTTTGAGTAGATGGTATAGCATGTTCTAAACCCTTTAATTCCCAGATCAAATTTGTCATTCTCCTTACTGTCAACCATACTATTCTTATAATACTAGTTCAGAGAATTTAGTATTGGATCAGCTAATTATCCCCAAGTTGATATTTTTCTTTATTCTCATCACTTATCTGGTTGACATTGTATTGATATTGTAAGGAGAAATTCTGTCTTGGTCACTTGTGGCCAGAAGGAGGGGAGAGGGGGGACAGGGCAAGCTGCAGTCACATGTCAGTTAAGCATCAATCCCTTTTTCTCTTTTTTTTTTTTTTTTTTTTTCGCTTTTTTAATAATTTGTACAATGGAGAAGAGGAGCAGGGATGGCCCTTGGGCCTGAGTTCGATCTCAGACCTAGTGTCACATAGAGGTAAGAGTTGACTGTTGGTTCTCATCCTTGCTCCTAGTGTTTTTCCTCTGGGTCTCCTGGTGTTCCTCCCTCCACAAAAACCAACATTCAAAATTCCAATTCAAGTTGGAAACAGTGGACAAGAAGAGCCACCTTGTGGAAAGTCCACTGATAAATTCCCATTAAATTCCCAGTAGAGACTGCATATTTTATGTTCACTGAGCACACCTGTATCTGAACTTGGAGCCTAGCTTGATAAATCCCACATCTTTAGGTGGAAGATCAGCCTGTGACAGTCGGAAGAATGAATGGTGTTCAACTCCAACCTTCCAAAGTCGCTTTGTAGCTCTTAAGCTTCCCAGTTTAAAACTCAGCACTGTTGCTGCATAGTAATCACTCTGTAAGAGACAAACAACCACAAAAGGCAAATAAAAATTCAGGTCATTTCTGACTTTGGTTCAAAGTAACAAATAAAAAAAAGGAAAAAGAAACTTATCAGGTACATGTAAGAAGTTATCTTGATCTAATAGCAAAATCTCCTGACTAACTTACTAGGTTAATGTGTAGCAGCTAGAGAGGAGTAATAACAATTAGACATTGAGAGTTAAAATGTTAAGAAAGCAATTGTGCACATCCTACAGAAGCTTCATTGGGTATGGAGATAATACTAGTATTGTAAACTTTCTCTTGCACTGCATGTAAGAGCTTGACTGAAATTTGTTTTAACTTGAATTATTTAAACTGCACCTATGCATATTTTGTCTGCACTTATTACGTGTCTGCCTTCATTTCAAATTTTATTAGTCATGTGTCACATAACACAGTCTGGCGCAAATTGGAAACAGAATAATACATGGCAAACGAGTAAATATATACCTCACTAGCTGCCCTGATTGTTAGGGTAAACTTCTTCTTTTTGAAAGCAATTTTCACAATCTTTGGCCTGACATAAAAACAAAAGAAGAGATTGCACAAAAATGATAAATAGAGAAAGAATGAAAAGACAAACCAGATCAATAAAAAAAATAAAACAGAACAGACAAACATGTCACACCATATGGTAAACAGAGGCAGGTTCTTGTCAGAAGTGAAAATTTCTAATCTCAACTGTAACATTTCTACTCACCAAACAAACTTGTTAATCAGTCTGTTGTTGTGGAAGATGTGAATGCCCCAAGCTGACACTCCAATAATTACTGGCTGCCCTTCAGCATCCTGTGGCAAGTTAAACAGAAATACAAAATAAAAATAAAGATCTTCCTTTTACAAGTAATCAAACACAAACTGATGATTTTATAGATAACAACACATGCACGCACTGATTAGAAAAATGGATTTTGACATAAACATCACCATGCAATGTTTTAGACTTTCCAATTTTTTCGTTTTTCTTGCATCACATGTAACTGTTCCTAAAGAGGAATTTGGCTTTTAGATGCTAAAAATGGCATTGTCCATTCTTAGCCTGCCTTAACCCTTTAATTACTAAGAGTGACTAACTTCTTATTTCTCCCTAAAGTAGCACTCTTGAATCTTATATAGAGGTTATGAGAATAAAGAAAAAGATCTCTCATTTAAGAAGCTCCTGATTGTTCAACAAATTCTCCTTCTCAATACCATAGGAAATATAAGGAAAATAGTGTGAAGAATATGCACACTAATGTTATGGTGTAAAGGGTTAAGAACTGTTACTGAGGAAAGGCACATACTGCAGCCTGATGAAGGTCGATTCCATACAGGGGGAGTTTCCTTGCATTATCCAGATACTGCAATTCTGCATCCTCTGGTGTCATTCCTCTGCAGGACAAAAATAGACAATAACATTTAACAGCCACTTCTGGATGTCTCCCAGGAGTGATCAGCATCTAATTTCTCTACATAGTATCACTACTGACTTCAATATTTAGCATTTTAGCATCTAAGTAAGCCTTTGACTGTTAAACAAGCATTTCTTATTTGCATCATAGGAAATGTAAATAGATCATTCTGCGGAATATTTAGTAAAACATTTTTTTTTTCTTTTAAGATGTGCAATATTTTATTTATTTGTGGACAGATAAATGTACTAAATAAAGTCTAAAACCAAGGTGCATTGTACTAGAAATCATTCTGTGAACAAAAAACATTGTTTTCAAAAATGTTAATAAGAAAATTACATGCAACGGCCAGTAAAATATTTTCCAGCTTAGAGTAACTGTGTAAGCAGGTTCACTTGAAATCAGAGATCATACATTGTGTACAAGACATGAATACAGTACCTGTGTTTAGCGTGAAACTGGTGTACTTTCTGCAGCATCTCATCTGGCTAGAAAAACAATTCAAATCAACCCTTTAACTCACAAGAGTAATAAGCATGAAACTTCTACCTGTAATATCCATGCAATATCCAGCAAACAGGTAACAAGACTACTCAAAACAAGAAGTCATACCATTTTCTGACAGAAGGTTCAAAGTACAAATAACAAATAAATAAATAAAAAACAAACTTCTCCACTTGGTGAACATGCACTTCCCTGTTCGTATATTTGATGGATGAATAATGATCTTAACTAGTAACATTTTTTTTCATCTAACTACCTGTTTTGGGCAGAATTTGAACTCTGAAAGATACCCTGCACCATCTCCATGTTCATCATGATCATAGTCTCCAACTTCCGCTACAAAAGCAAGTATGAAATACTGATTGAGCTTTACAATTAATTCATTTGAATTCTTGAATGTGGACACTGAATAATAATATTAAATAAAGGGAGTGAAATATTCTTTCACAAGCAAAATTTGCCTTTTCAAAAGCCAAAATGTTGACGCAACAAATTTGGAGTTTCAGGCAAAATCTTGAGGCTTAAAACATGAACAACTACAGTTTCAAAGAGAAATCAGGCCAAAGAGTATTCTATGCAAATTTCTAATCCAATGTAACTTTAGATCATGAAAAACAGGTATGTGTTTGTCAATTTTGTCTTGTTTTGTTTTTTTCTTCTTTTCTTTTTGTGCATTTCAAATGCCCATGATAAACAAAGTGGACTTAGCCTTTTGAGTGACATTCCAGGCAACCTTTTTCTGGTTAATAGTAAAACTTCAAACTTTAGGAATGTGCTAATGTTCTAAAGTGATATCATGGAGGGTTATTAACAATTGCAGCTCACCTTGCACAACAAATGATCCAAGAAGGGCATGAATAGGGATGGAACACTGTATTCTACAAGAAAAAAAAGAATCAACATTTTGTGACTGATAAGTGTAGCTCATTTCAAGTCACTTCTCTACTTCTGACAACCTATTTTAACTATTTTACTTTTAATGATCAACTTCCTCCTAAAAATTTTCCTCACACGCAACACGAGTCTTTTTAGGTGGATGGTCATGCCCTACTTGTGTCTGGGAGAACTGGCTGAACACCTGTCCTTTCCAAACATTACTCAAAGTTCTTTTCTGCAGTTTCTTTACTTGCAATTAATTTGTGAGGATCAGTTTGTTTATAGTGCTCAGGTAAAAATGTAATTTATCTAATTTTATAACTTATAGTTGTCTTAATTTTTAACACATGGAAAATTACACTTCATATAGTTTCTCTTTCTAAAACATTTCACACTGCATATAAACTACTCACCTTCCTTTCAGAAGATCCTCTCTCAGTTGTAAAACCATTAAGTACCTAATTTAAATAAAACAAAATAGTAACAATAAGAAGGAAAAAATGAACTTCAAGGATAAATGACAAAGATACATTTCCACACCAGAATAACTTACAGCTTTGCTGAAAACTACATGAAGGTTAATAATCAAACTTAACCACTAAAACTTAACTAATTCATACATTTTCGTTTTAGTCAAATATAAAAACTGATCTATCAAAAGTATTCAAAGCCTAATTCTCTTAAATTAAACGTTCCTTCTGATTATTCTACTAGCAGTCAAAAAATAAAGTGAAACGAGATAAAATTAAAAAATAAATAAATAAATAAGAAGTACATGTAACATCGCACAATATTATTTCTAGGTATTTGTAGAAAAGGAGATTCGATTAGCCCTTCATATCCCAGAAATAACTAATATGTAACTTCTCCCTAAGTTATCCCCACATTTTCTAGCAAACAGTTAAGGAGAATATGAAATATTTATCAGGAAGAAGTTTTTATCTTTTTATCTTGTAGCTAATTTACTTGAGGAATCGTGTAGTAGCAAGAGGGGAGAAATAACTATCACTTTCACAGATCTTGAGAGTTCACAGGCTAATGTCCGATTTAGCTGTAATTTATTTACCTGGTGATGTCTTCCACAAGGGCAGTTGGGTTTGGTGGATAAAACTTGACAGCAAAGTAGAAATGGTATGGCTCTAAGATATAACCACATGCATTTTTTAAACACACTGTCAGAAAAGATTTTTAACATAAAATGTGACCCAGCATATGATTTCTGCGTCAAAGGTGATAACACGCTCACAACACGCCAACACGCCAACACGCCAACACAACACGCCAACACAACACACATAGCGTGTCCAATAAGTTACACACAAGTGCGCTGTATCTGCTCACACACACTGTGCATGTTTGCCTGCTCATGCTTTACTGTTCTACGGCAAACGCTCTATTGTTTGTAGTGTGTTCTAAAAGCATATAAGCTGATTAAAGTGTGCTCTCACATGCTCAGCAAGCATGGTATACCCTGTTTCTTTTGTTTACAAGTGGAAGCATGTTGTGAGCATGCCATCACCTTTGTCCCTAAAATCATAGGGAGGGTAACAAATTTAGTTACAAAGAGTAAAATGATACTGTACAAGCCTTACCATGTTTCAATTGTTTCTTAATTGGTCTGAGTGGATCAAGCCAGTTGTACTACAACCAAGAAAAGATTGTACTGGTATAAATATCAATGGGTATAATTATTAATTCAAGTACATCAAGGGTAGAAGGTGTTAGAGATGATTCATACATATAAATCTATGGTACAATCCAGGACTAGCAGCCGGCCAGCTAACTATTTTCTGTTTCACCCTATTTTACCACTATAAGTACTGATGAAAAACGGTACAATTATTACAATATCATAAAGGAATAATGCAAAGTAGCCAATTCCCAGTTTTGAGTGCACTTGAATTCATAAATTGCCAGTAACAGGTTTTGATTCACAAATCAATGCTATGTTAAGAATTTTTCAATTAGGTTTCTGGGAACTTCATGAGATACATACTGAGGAAATTTTAAGTATGAGTTAGCAGTCTTGCATTTTAACCCATCTTCAATATATATTTTTTGGATCTTGTCATGTATCTGTATGGAAATGCAATGACACTGTGATAAGAAATTTCTTTTGGTTCATTCCCAGGAGTAAAAGGGTTAAAAAAACAAAACAAAAAAAACAAAAAACAAAAAAACCATGTAAAGTACCTGTCCATCTTTTTCATCAATGTACCGCAAACCAAAGTAGTCCTTCTCAGCAACTTCAATTTTCTCACAGATCTTGTCAAACAAAACTAGACCCTTTGCATTTTTCTAAAAATTAAACATTGAATTTTCAGTGCTGAACATTTTCTTCAAATTTATTTCATCAACAATAACTGGTTGACAATGCTATAATTAAAAGCTGACAAGACAAGAAAGGGTAAAATTTTGTTTACAATACGGCAAGGTTAACCCTATGACCCTTTCCAGTGATTAGTATCTAATTTCTCCCCATAATATCACCCTTGAATCACACATGAAATTTGTGAAAATAGAGGAAAACATCACCACCTAAAGAAGCTCTTGATCGTTAAACAATTTCTCTTTGTAAATGTGATCATGAAAGGCAAAACAGACACTATCGGTCACCTGTTCAAACGGGTAAAACGTTCATTACCTGTTCCTTATTCCTTCAAATGCCTCAAAAAATCTGTTCAAAGCATTCAACAATCTGTTTGAATGGTTTGAAAATCCGTTTGAAATACATTAGCATCCTTTCAAAGTATTGTGACATCTGTTCGAACAGTTTTTGCATCTGTTTGCAAACTAGAAGTGTCAGTGCAGAGAATTGCACCATCCATTCAAACAGTTTGACATCCCTTCTATTCATCTGTTCAAAATGAGAAAATGCACTCATCGTTTCTCAACAGCAGTTGAAACGTTACAGCCCAAATCTATGTGACTAAATCGTATGACAAACAATTAACTCAGCTATCATTTTAAATTGATGAGAAATTGAAATAATCTCCTTTTTTGATTGTGAGAATAAAGGCCTTGAAATTGATAACAACGACTAATGAAATGAAAACAATACACAGCAACATTGCCCGTTCCATGATCAGGCCATGTACTCGGAACAGTTTCACAAACCATATAAGAAATTTATTCATCTGTACGATTAGTAAAACCAATTGTACGGATTGATAATATTTTCATCCATTTAAACAGCTTGCCCATGTGTTTGACATTATCTGTTTTACTCCTCCGTTCAAACGGCTAAGCAAACTATTCAAATACTTTATTCACTCGTTCGAACAGATAGGCAACTGTTTGAACACTTCAAGGACTGTTCTTTAACCATTCGTCATCCATGCATTTTTATCATTTGAACGGTTTTCCGCTTTTTTTTCCATTTTCAGTTTTGCCTTTCACAGTCACAAATGCATAGAAAACAGAGTGGAGAACGTTCATACTGATATTTGGGTGCAAAGTATTCTGAGACAATCCACTCCAGAACAATTGACCTTACAATGCCAGTGTTTACAATGTTTGAGTAGATTGCCCGAGTACACAGTAAAAAAAGACATTTTGGCAATTAAAAGAGGTGAGAGTCCAATCTTGCCCATAAAAATATACTAAATTAATTAAATTAAATACAGTATTTGGTTGTATAGAAAGCCTTCAAAAAGTCTTGAGCTGTATACAAAGCAAGCAAAAAAAGTTCATATAACAAAATGCTCAAAACTAAGTCCTAACTCAGAAAGCAAGTGTCTGCATCAACTTTTAAGTCCAACACTCACGTTGATCAAAACAGGTACACACATGCATAAAAGAATCTGCTGATCAGAAGATAGTTACAGCTATTCCAAATGAAAGCAAGTATGAAAGGCACTGTATGAAATGGCACTGGCACTGTTTTCACATACCAATAAATAAATTAAACTAAAATCCATTGATCAAGTGTAAAATTGATGTCAAAAATGGTGATGGCAAGAGAGGTTTCATGCTAGGTTGATGCTGGCAATAATTATTTCCGCACCCTTCAATAGGCATTAAAAAAAAATTATGAAGAGAACAGATTGTCTTTCTGACTACAGCCTTGTTTCAGAATATTATAAGGTTACACAGAAGTCTTTCCAATTCTAGTTCTATCTGAAAACTATTTTGGTTTCCTTCAGACATATAATAATCTCTACTTCAAACAAAGAGAAAACGACTCAAATCACTTAAAAAGTTTTATAATGAAGCTAATTTTAAACCATGACATATAAAATCTAATGCACTACTGAAAAGTAAAATGTTCATAAAAACATGGATTAGTTAACTCTCACATATATTCACAGCTGTATTAGGCACAAGGTGTTTACACCACGATTTAATAGAATTGGCCAAAGAACAACATTGTGTTGTTACAGGAATAAACAACAGAGCCAGGAATTTAACAAGAGGATATCAAATGACCAACACATGATTCTTTTCTTCCTAACATTTTTTCTTGACAAGGATAATGATTTTTAAGTGATGTTCTGTTCACAACTACCTTTAGTATTTGTTATTCCGCCCAAGCGACGAAAGAAAATCATGAATAAAACAGTTTAGGCAAAAATTTTTTGAAAATTAATTACTGTAATTAACGCGCGATAGTAAAGCTCGATCGTTGAATGCGTACCACCATTAAACATTTAAACAAGTATGAAAAATAAAACAGACCTTCTGATTGTTGCATAGTTTGCATTCTATCTAGGCTCATGGCATATAAGTTCGTTCGTTTTTTAATAACAGTCAAACCCTCCGCCACCAAACACGATAATGAAAATTTTGCATAATACTCTTTCGCCTTCTAATCTTTTAGTTTCCCTCGCCCATGATTAAAAAATTAGCAGGTTCTTTATCGCGTTGAGAGATTAACCGTTACTAACAAATTACATAAAATCGCTAAACAGTGACAGAAGCTATTATAAACCACAATGAATACCATTTGATGGATACAACAACATTGCATCCGAATCAAAGCAACACCAGGTCTACCGCAAAAAAAGACACAAAACACTTACATCTAGATCCAAAATCGTGCTCTGATCATCTAGCAATTGAACTTCACATTGCAACGTGCTCGACCTTCCCATTTTGGTGCAAAATGTGCGCTGATTTGAGGTAAAAGGACAAGAGAGAGAGAGTTCAACTGCGTCGAGAAGATTCGAACCCACCCCACGCCAAAACGCCTCGATTTCAATCTGTTTTGGTTCCGTTGCATTCTGGTCAGGGAAGAATCTTTTTACCGTCTTAGGTGGGTTGGGGACAACATGATCTCGAGACCGAAATAACGATTATCGTTATTTCTAAATTGGCACCAAATTTATGGATATAGTAATTTCGTGGCACTCTTTACCAATGCTCTTTACACGTGTTAAATAAAGAGAAGAACTCGGTTCCACTGTCTTACAACATTCAAGATGGCGGAGGAAAGGGGTAAATGTGCGTTCAGTTGTGATCAGCATGATCTCGACACCAAAATAACGATTACCGTTATTTCTAAATTGGCCCTGGAATAACGAATATCATAATTTCAGTGCATGTCTGAGACCTTCGGGCTCGAAGCTTGGGAACTAGTATTCAGGGAAAGATAAAATGGCGGCTTACGGCGGCGAAGGAAATCTCAGTAGTTTAATATTTAGCGTGAAAAGGCTTGGGTGTTGTGATCTGGTTCTCAAGTAAAAAAAAAATCACGGTCTGCAATGGCCCTACCACCTTTTGAACAACAAGAAAACATTGAAACGGTGGTAAAAAGCAGCAAGTTTCGAAGTCTAAACGAAAGATGGGTAAGCTGAGTTTCAGTCAAATATCATGACATTTGGGATGTAATTTCGATACCGAATAAATAGTTCTACATGGTTACACACGCATAGGATTCTGTTGTGTTCACGTGAAGGCCATTTCAGCCATTCCTGCCACTTGTAAGTGGTAGGAAATAAAAGATATGTATAGTTGTTTCGTATTGAAGCCCTGTGAAATCACAAATTTGATTTATTTCTTCTTTGTTTTAGGTGGTCATTATCCATTACTTTTGGAAGTCGATGCTGATGAGAAAGAAAAAATGTTTATGATTATTTCTTCTCTCGAACATTTTACTATTTAGGTACCAAATAATCTTGATACTGAAGATCATTGCATCCATTATGAAAAAATTACCCTTGATTGCTTTGTCAACTGGAATGTATAATGTAATATACCTTGTGATTTGTGGGATTTTCACAAGTAAACTAGAAATACTTGAAGAGGGTAATGATGTACTTAATGCAGAGCATTTGGTACAAAGTCTGCTTTGCTGTAATCTACCTGAAGGTGCTTTTTATATGCTAGTAACACTTGCACAGCCCAGTCAAAATGTTTTTGAGTAGTAGACAAGCTGGCTGTAATAATTATAGGCAGCAGAGGCCAAACCTCTTCCTGAAAAGCAGTCTGAAAAATGTGAAGTTAGCGGAAGGTACTTCATTGTAGGCAGCCAAATTGTAAGCTGCCAGCCCATTTTGAGTGAGCAGTAAAACTCAAGATTGGCTATTTTAGCTAATTTTATTGAGAACCAAATTCCCGGCAACTGGCACAATTTTACTGGGCTATTTGTTATTTAACTACTTAGTAATATTCTTATTAAAATTTACTGCATTCCTTTCTAATAATTTGCTGCTGATTGTATGCTGTATATAGCTTATGATTTGTGTGATTTTCACAAGTAAATTAGAAATACTTGAAGATGGTAATAATGTACTAGATAATGTACTTGATGCAAAGCTATTTTGGTGCAAAGTGTGTGCCTTGTCCGTAGGTGATTTTGCATGCTAATAAGACTATTTCTATTGATTTATTTTATTTTTCAATGTTTCTTTGAATTGTAGCTCATGTAACCTAATCTCCCACTTATGTATGTATGTATGTATGTATGTATGTATGTATGTATGAGCTCAGTCGAAATGTTTTTGAGTGGAAGGCAAGCTGGTGATAGTAATAGGCAGCAGAGGCTGAACCTTGTCTTGAATGGAAGTGTGAAAAGTGTGAAGTTAGCGGCAGCTATATTGTGGCAGGCAGCCAAATTGTCGGCTGTGGCACATTTTGACTGGGCTGATTGTGTGTAGTATATATGTGCACTTCTTTTAGGGTGTTAAACAGGTTAAAGTACCAGGAAATCCTCTGTGATAACTTGATAATTCAAGATGTAAAAATTTTAAACAATAAGGTAAAGCTTGATCATTCTTAAGAGTTTCCATTTGTTCTGGAAATTTGGGGGAGAGTCAGGAGAGCATTATTTATACATAAATAATGTACATAAAAAGTAAAAAAAAAGGACCAAGGTAAAATCCCAATTTGTTTTAAGAGTTAATTTTATTAAGAGAAAACCCTGGATGTAGCTTGGGATTTGTGTGATTTTCAAAAATTGTTAGGAACCTTGTTAATTTTCAGCTTCAAGAACACAAGTACATAATCTTTAGTGCAGCCCTCTTTTCTCCCCGCCATTAATTTAATTTTTTTTATCAAGTTTCCTTTTTCTTGTGTTCAATTAATTTATTGTCTTTACAGGTGAAATTTTAATATCTGCTAGCACAATTATCTCTGCTAAGAGTGTCTACCATCACTCTTGCCGGTCTCAAGCCCAAAACGCTGCAAACTAGCTGAAACTACATGTATTTCGTAAAATTGCAATGAAATCTATCTAAAAACACCAAAATCCGGCAGAACGCACGAGTTTTTAACAAATTTTACGCAAAAGTTGACAAAAGCGCTCAATTCGACCTGAAAAACACGTTTTTTTTTTGTTTTTTTTTTGCAAAAATCAGCCTATTTTACATTCAAAAGCACGATGTCTTTAACAAAATAGGGATACAATCCATGTGAAAACACTTATTCCAGCTAAAACGCAGTGTTCTCAGTAAAATTTGGGGGAACACGCGTAAAAACCGTCAGAAACACGACAAATTGGGCTGATTTTACCCACTTTTTGTGTAAATAGCTGCCAAAACCCTCAAAACTAGCTGGAACTACATGTTTTTCACAAGATCGCCATAAAATCTTGAAACGTTGCTTTAGGGACCTTTATGCCTCCAAAACGAGTTTTTACTTTAAAAAAAATGGAATGAACAAAGATGTTAAAGGGGAAAAAGCTGTGAGAAAGGAGAAGTTTAGTGTTGCTGTTTGATATGCCGCCCAGATATATCAATTTATTAATTTAACGCCTTTAGCCGTGGGCAGAAGTTTTTCTCTAGACTAAGAGGACCCTCCCTATGTTGACGAACCTCAATAATTCGTTGATTTTACTGTTTTTACACAGATTTGATTTTAACCATATTCGCCAAAATAACTGCCAAAACACGGCAAACCAGTATCTCGGCCAAGAGCGATATTGGCCATTTCACACATCCTTATTAGATATGAATTTTGTTAAAGATTGTCATTCTAGCATATGTTGGCTAGTTACCACAACTTTCTTGATTTTCGTGGGAAAGTGGCATTGGTTGGTACCATGACCAATCTCCTCGACTTTCCCATGATTTTCATAGGATGTTAGCGACCCATACTTCGAACCTCAGTTGTTTTTTTTTTTTTTACATTGGCGCGAGTTTCACAACTTTCTTGTGGTTTGGCATTGACTCAGAGTTGGGCTGATTTTTATGGCTAATCCATCGGCGACTTTCTCATGATTTTCTTGGGTTCTCAACAGTGACACGCACTTTGGAACCATAATTTTATAAGTATGTCAACACTGGCAAATACTGCTAAAATCTACACTCTACTAAACTCCATGTACCACAATATCCACACAACTGCGTGTGCCTACTTGAAAATCCTAACCCTAACCCTAAAACTATCCAGTTAGCCAAGTATTGTATTGCTGGTTTGAGAGACTAAACTGGCTCAAATGATCCAGCTGCTTAAAAATCCAAGTACAGAGTAAGTTTAAAAGATTCAATTTTGTAAGGTTTCGAAACAGTTCCAAAATTAACATGCACATAGCTCAGTGTAAAACATCGAAGCTTCTAGGACTTCTTATGATTCCTACGAATGTACACACCTAATGCACGTCAATTTGCCTTTGTTGTCCTCGAACGATCACGTCTTCATGGTAACGTGGTGTAAGAACTGTACAGCACTTTATATATATATATATGTTTTACTTGACGGTAAAAGTTTGAATCCGTACAAGGAAACGTAACGGAAACAGGCGACGATAATATTCCGTTCACAGGAATGCAACGGAAACGTGTCGTCATATTTCCGTTCAGGAATCATAACAGAAACATAACAGGTCCAAGGAAGAAGTGAATGACGTGGAAACATAGAGTTTCATTTTTCCGAATTACGGAATCATGCTATTTCGTCCTGTGCTCACTCTAACTCTGTGCTATCCTAAACCTAACCCAAACCCCAAACCAATCCTAAGCTATGGTAAAGGGTTTAAGTCAGGTTTCAGGGTTGAGGATAGGGTTAGGGCAGGAGCCCATTACCTGGTTAGGGTTAGAGTTTGGGTTGCTTCGGGTCAGAGGGGTTTAGTGTTACAATCAGGGTTAGGGCTAGGGTAAAATTATGCTTAGGGTTAGCGGGGTTTAGTGTTAGAATTAGGGTTAAGGCTGGGGTGAGGCTATGCTTAGGGTTGGCGTTAATATTTTTCTACAAGCATTCAATTGCAGGGTTTTTGGTATTGTGTTTGTAAATTTCAGTAACTACTTGAAAGTTTACTGAAAAACAAACGATAGGCCGAATGGTACACTTACAGGATAGATAGAGAAGGTTGGAGTTAGGGTTAGTGTTAGGGTTAGGTCTAGGTTAAGGGCTATAGGTTAGGGCTAGGGTGAAGGTTTGGGGTTAGGGTTTGGGGGTAGGGTTAGTGTTTAGGGTAAGGGTGTAAGCCTCTTCAAAAATATTTTCAAGAAGATTTTGTCACCTTTTTCACTTAAATAACCACTTGAAGAATTTTGACCAGTTGGATTATTTGAAGCGGTTGGATTAATTTTGATTGGTGTTCAATAACTTTTAGTAGTTGGATGATTATTTTTACCAGTTGAACCACTGTAATATGCTGGATCTTTTTAACTAATGTTACCATCCTTGCCAGGTTTGTTACTTGAATTATTTGAACCAATTTCACTGGTTACACATGCATTATCCAGTTTGACCATTTCAACTGGTTGGATCATTGAAACCAGTTTGTCCATTTTAGATATTGGCATCATTTTAACAAGTTGGATCATGTTAACCAGTTGCACCATTTTACTAATCACCATGCACGAGAATACTTATATATATATTTGAGATATGCAAAGAATCCTATCTAAACAGAGTCATTTTTCATTCATGGGATAATATGTATACAGGCTACTCTATTTCAGGCTGACACGCCGTATAAGAGCGAACACAGCCAGGACGGAACAGCTGTTCATTTTCCATTTCGAACTTACATTGTCGTTGTTCCAGAAATTTTCCATTGTAGTTAGCCCTTGAATTGTTGTTCCTTCATGTTCACGAGTGTGTTTCCACTAAAAGTCACTTTATTGCGCATTGCGCGATGTAAAGTCCACACCAGCTTCTCCTTGCTTTCCTAAAATTTTTCGTATTGTGTTTCTGAATTCCCTCAGTCTTATAGCGTATACAATAGGATTTACTATGGAACTGGTGAAATATATCACATCTATTGCATAGCCAACGTGTTTGTAACGATCTGAAGCTAGCTTTGTTTGTATGTTGATTGGCAGAAACTTGTAAAGGGTAATAGGCATCATGGCGAGAAAAGAAACTCCAATGACAATGAACAATGTCACAGTTAGTTTTTTTCCTTTGGCTGATGTTCCACGATGCTGGGATTGAGGGCTCTTTTGGACACTGATCGTAACAATGCTGTATGATACTGTAAGGACAAGGGTATTGAACAGCGTGAATGAAGCCAATAAGTAGGAGAACTCTGCGTCATAAGAGCCTTCTAATAACAAATGGACTACCACAAAGCCCATCACTGAGGAAATAATCCAGCTGCCTGTTATGATTCTACAATAAAACCATCTTCCAAGTAAGCAATGCCTGAAAGGAAAAACTGTTGCGTGCAGGCGCTCCAGGCAAATGAGCGAAAGATTAGATTGGGCAGCAAACGGAAATGTGACTAAGGCAGCAAATGTGATGTAATTTCGCCATATAACACTTTCTTCAGTCGTGTTGAGCAAGAACGCAGGGCCAGTAAGACAACCCACCAATAGATCGGCCACGGTCAGGTTCATCACTAGATATGTGCTGCGATTGCGTAGACGGTGGTTTCTAGCAAAGGCCATCAAGGTGAGCACGTTGATTATCACTATCACAAGAAATTCCGTAGTAAAGATTGGTAGCCAGATTGGGCTCTTGATCACAGCAGACATTTCTTAGCACGGTTGAAGTGAATTCATCGATCTCCTACTTTCTAATCTTCACGGCCTAAAAATATGAAACACATGCACTTATTTTGAGGAATCAAACAAAGACATGAAAAACCGCAAACCGATGCGCCAACAATTTCGCTGCATACTTATAGTCTATTCTCCTTATTAACTCGGTAGTATTAATGTTGACTCCCTACCACCAGTTCTCGCGTGACAGATCTTAAATTCGGGATATGTAAAACATTTGTACAATTATTTGTATGTCAAGGGTCGTAGACAATCTGGTTTTAATGGCAATGATCGTCATGCATCCGTGTGACAAAAATTCACGCCGGGGGTCACGTAGGTTGCGCACGGTTATTTCGTTGGAGACAGATTTTTCAATCAAACAGTTTTAGTCATCGAAAAAAATCGTAAAAACGTTTACCCTTCCCTAATGGAGAGTGCCCAACACCTCATAAACGTTTACTTGTATCGCGAAAGGAAAAATAATTTAATCATGGTGAATGAAATAGTTATGAAGAGATCGCATGTGCAATCTGCTGCTTCGCGCCACTTACACCTTAATAGAAAAATGCATTTTTTGTGTGTGTTGAACAGAAACAAAAAAAAGTTATAAAATTAAAACATCTCGTTAAACATTTTACGCAGAGGCCTCTCGCAGTATAAAGCTCTCTGTAACTCAGGCTAAGAGGAAGGGGTTTGATTCCGCTTGAAGCACAGGCGGCCCAAGCTCCAGCTGTGAGATGATCATCTTGCGCAGTAACAGTCATGGCGGAATTATAAGAGTTTGTATGGGAATATTTACGACCGCTCTAAGGAATAAAAAAATACGTCAAATTCTCAATAAAAATACTTCACCTTACTTCAACAGTGTATTGCTTGTTATCTGACCGCTTACTTTGATGAAAAGAGCCCATTTGAGCGAGTTGTTCATTTCGAGGTTTTCAACGTGCATAAGAAAAGCTTTTCTTATGCACGTTGAAAACCTCGAAATGAACAACTCGCTTAAATGGGCTCTGTTTATCAAATTAAGCGGTCAGATAACAAGTGATACACTGTGGAAGTAAGGTGAAGTATTTTTATTGAGAATTTGACGTATTTTTTTATTCCTTAGAGCGGTCGTAAATATTCCCATACAAACTCTTATAATTCCGCCATGACTGTTATTGCGCAAGATGATCATCTCACAGCTGGAGCTTGGGCCGCCTGTGCTTGAAGACGCCGAGTTTTTCTTTTCTCGTCGTGAAAAGACTCAGGACATAATTAATAGACCATTAAGAATTGACCTGATTATCACACCTCATCGTTAGCTTACTAATAGGCACCTTAGAATGAACTTCCAATCTCCAATAAGAGTCGTATTTTTCGATGAACTTTATTGTGTTAATTTTCAGGTGCAGACACATAATAAATATGGAAAAAAAATATGTTTTGACGGAAACATATTCGCTAAGAACGTTATGAAAGGGTCGAATAAATATTGCCAACCCTTTGTGTATAAACTCCGTTTTTTGATGAATTTCCTAGCCCCGTGGGGGGGCGAAAGGAATATATATATTTCTTTCAATTACCTAAGGTTAGCTTAAGGGTAACAGGATCAGGTCCACGTGCAAAGATTTCACATGATGTTTAAAATTTGAATTTTATTTTAGAGCTATTTCAATAAACCGTTTATGTATGTGCAATGTACCAAACGATTTCTCGAGAAAAACAAATGCTAATTTTTTATATGCAAATGATTTTCTTCCTAAAGGGTAAAAATAATCGAATTTTTTGAAAATGTGTAAAATATCGAGACAACGTAGTAACAACGCATCCGTAAAGGATCGAATTAAAAACTATTATGGTGCCAATTTTCGGTCCCAAAACAACGATAACAGACTGAAAACTTATAAAAATAAGCTCACCTTACTTATCTGCGCTGATGGTAAGAGTTGTGATTTCATCGGTTGGTTTCGTTTCAGATGGCTGTCTTCACCATTGGCTTCTCAAACAATTATCTTTTCGACAGAGCAGTACAAATCTCCGTGCAATTTTACTCTTCATTCAGCTGTGGGGGAAAAAAAAAAGGATTTTAAAACTTGAGTAAATTCATGGACCCGCTGATATCTGTGGACGGTTTTTAAGCGCGTGCTAAATTTTAATTTCGATCGATCACCCCAGGAAAATTCCGGAGGGCTTAACCAAAACGTATTTGATTTACGTGGATGATCCACCTGAGAATGAATAGAAGTTAAGTGTCGATATCAAGCGACCTTTGTCTTGGTTCATTTAAAGTTGAAAAAATGAAACTTTGGTTGGAACCACAGGTCACTATTAATGCACTCTTCTACTTAAAAAATAGGTAACGCTCGCTCTATATAAACAGGATTCTACACTCATACTTTTCGAACGAAATTCGCCTCGTCAGAATTCAAAGAAATTTTCCACAGTTCCCCTCTTTGAATTGCAGATTAGTTCTCTGTTTGGTTTTCTTTAGATTACCCATCAAAGACGCTAACGATATAGAGTGCTACTGTAATGCTATTGTTTTCCTTCGAAATCAGGCTTTTTTTTCTCGTTTTCACGACAGGAGGTGTTTCATAAGTATTCCATTGTGTGACAGATTTGTAAGATAAAAAATCCCCCAATTATGCCTCAAAAAGCTCCCCTCAAAAAATAATGAAGAATTTGCGAATTCTAGCGAAACTAAACAGAATGTGAATGAAAGTGATCCTCGCAGTGATATGCACTACTTAGGCAGTAGTGAAAATAAGGCCTTAAAAAAAATTCAGGCCTGTACGGGATTTGAACCCATGACCTCTGCGATACCGGTGCAGCGCTCTACCAACTGAGCTAACAAGCCAACTGGGAGCTGGTCATGGTGGTGGTTCTAAATAAACCCGTGAAGTGATGAATGTACGGTTAAGAATATATGAAATATATTGAATATGTCATGTGAAACACATTAAGACTTGAATGAATATATGAAAGTCATATTTGTATTTTCACTACTGCCTAAGTAGTCCATATCACTGCGAGGATCACTTTCATTCATGTCTTTATCCGCAGTTCAAATATATGACTTTCATATATTCTTAACCTTATAAACAGAATGTCTTTGAATCACATTTTACAGATTTCAGTCCTATACTAGAAAATTCCTCGTAGTGTGCGTAAATGGAAAAGGGCTGGCTAATTACGAAGTTGTGGAACTAAACAGGTCTACAGAAAGAAACCCAATAACAATACGTAGTATTTTTGACTCGCTTTGAGCGCTTACTGAATGCTGACCAACACTGTGCAGTTTCAATACAGAAATTGAATTTCGAACCCAGTTAATTACATGGAATGACAGCTGGTTGTGTACTTCCCACGACTCGTTTCTTCTTTTAAAGTAACACTAAGAATAAGCAGATTTCTTTCACTTTAAATTCCGGTGAACAATATCGTCTCTATAGATACTTAGTTTGTGGCGATTCCTTGAAAACAACACGGGACAATTTTTTTACCGAAAGATACCTGCACCGCTATTGTGAAGCCTCAAGTCTTAATGTGTTTCACATGACATGAACTACATATTGCTATCCAATGTATGCTTATTACTCTTAATATTTTTAACGTTTAAGAAAGCTGAAGTTTTTCGTTTTAAATTACGAATGCATCTTTACTTTTCTATAAAGCCAAACCAAAAGTTTCTTCAAGCCACCGCGGTAATTTGAATTAATTTTACGTCTACAGAACAAAACAGGTTGATGAAGATCCAATTCAAAAGCTTTAAAAAATTAATGTAAACTGTCGGAAATTTAGAGAAGTGTTAAAAATATCTCAATGTTGAAACCTACACATATAGCAAAAATTTTTGCCAAGTCCTCTTCATTTATGACATAAATTGTTATTCAAGGGGGATATGACATAACTTCTCATAGACTTATATCCATTGAGGTAACTACCTTTATGTCTTCCATTTTGTTGATTTTACTGAAGGTACTCACAAGCTTATTCATAATGTAACATTGATCAGTTGACGACTCTGGTGAACCGTTTTTCAAATCTGTGACATCGTTTATTTTTTCGATCTAAATGCGTTTGCTCTTTTTCCCTTTTTAACTCGTGAATTGCGCGCATGCGCAAGAGCGAGTTATAGATACGATGTGGGGAATGGCATTCGTTCGCTCGCTCGCTCGATTGGTCGATTCCTGTAAACTTTTTTTAGATTTTAGGCTTTTGAGTGCATTTTATAGTTTTTGGCGAGCAATAAACAGACGAAATGGCGACCTTTGTTGCTAAGAATAGTGGTGGGGTGAAAAAGAAGCCAATGATAATCTTAGAAGAGTTTTTTTTTTCGTTTTAGTTTCAACAAGCGGCGCCAGCGACTGGCAGGCATGCAAGGATTCACACTGAAATAACAGAACAACCTTCGTTTTTCATAAAATTGTAATTTACAATCCTTGAACTTGAAAACAATCCGAAGATTCATTGAAAATATCACTTACTGCGAAGCGCTCGGAGTTTACAGATGTTCAAAGGCTTTTTCTGTTATAGCGTGAGATTGAGGACAAAATTGATCATTACGTTTCGTCGCGTGTGTTTTTCCTGTGTGAAGCAACAAAAGATGCCGGCGACTGACGAAATAACAAGTTAACACGAAAATCAGATAACACCTAAACAAACAATTTTAGCTACCGATTTTCAGTGAATTTTTAAAGAACAATTTTCTTTTAAGTTTCAAGACAATTTGAAGATTCAACATACATACAACGTACTAAAATGCGAAAGTTACACACCACAAAATTGATAAATAGGCCTGAAATGAAATTCTATCTTGTTATTGATCATACGTTGCCTAGCACGTGACCTAAATCTACCCAGGCGGAGATCCAAAATGACGGTGGCAGACTTGGCTTAGTTATATCACTCAAAACTCGTTCCCGTTTGTCTCATTTGATAAAGAGGGAATCGTTAATGTTTTCATTAAGACAGTATTGCCTTGATTTTCTAATATTTACAACGAAAGACAATAAATTTCACTTTTCACCCACATTTACTTCCAACCTTTTCTTTCGAACCAGAAACAAAAATGATAGACGTTTAAAACACATGACATCATCCACCTTGTCAAATGTAATAGCATGATCATTTCAATTGTAATGCCTTCTTATCCCAACGTTACTTTGTTTCTTTGCTACATTAGCGAACACTGAACTACTGCTCGTACTCTAGATATGACAATCAACCACAAAATTCCCTAAACCAGATAACATTAAACATAATCTAAAAAATCATGTGTCAATTCACGAGTTTGCTCACAGAGCACTTTGATTCCCCTTTTCTTTTCTCTCGAGCTTCTTCCGTAAGAAACAAGCTTTACTCACCTCAGTTCGCCCGAACCCGGTGTACCATCTCTAGAATTGAATCTGCCATTTCTTGCTGTGAAATTCTTTTCTTTGTCAATTCGCCTTTGTTTTAGTTGATTGATAACACTCACCTTCTTTTATAGCAGATTTAATTAAGATTGGAATAAAAAGGTCATAAATTTCCATTCTTGGTCAATTTGGCGATTATGATCGCCCTTTGATTGCTTTTCAATAAAAATCGTATATAGATTTTACTAACTCGCTTCCGGGGCGTTTTACCAATTCGTTGACGATCTCGGACAACCGCTTTTGAAGAGGCGACGGCCCTCTTCGAACGAACACCCTTGTTTTCAGCAATTGATCAATTCGTGCCGAAAAAAAGTGAAAAGCAGAGGAAGGGGAAGAAGCAAATTCCAAATACTGAGAGTTGGGTCGGGGAACCGAAATATTCCAAACCCATTGATCGGAACGATATTACTCACAACCAAAAACAAAGAACTACTTAAAAGGCGTGAAAGACCAAATATATAGTGCAGAGAAATTAACATAAGGCCCGAAAAGGATATTTACGAAACTGGAATAAAAGAAATAAAAATAAAAAAAAGAATGCGCTTTAACGAACTGGTGCGGAGTGCATTAAAGGAAAATGAAGGAATTTGGAATTCGCCGCAGCAAGTCGTTTGACGATAAAACCCACTTGAGGTGAACCACAGAAGTCGTTCCTCCAGCAGAAATATAATTTGGCCTTTTTCACTGATGACAGGGACGTCTCATCGTTCCGTAAGGAACCGGAAAATAATCATTTCTCCGAATAGCATTAGCTTGAGGGTTTCCTTATGAAAACTCAAAAGCTTCATTTACACAGATCTACCGGTTATTTGTTTTTGGTTCACCACACTTTATAATCTGAGGTCTTTCTTTCACGATCTGTTTCATATGGGTTCTTATCTGATGCCTCTGTTTCTTATTAATCAATTTTTTTTTCAGCGATTGAGAAACGGGTATTTCATATGTCAGATCAAATTGGAAATAAGTTATTATATTAGGCTAAAACCGGTTTTTTTCTGGCTCAACTGCATATATATATTGACGACAGTGAGTTTAAATCCCTGAAATATTCTTCTTCTTAGAGATTGTTCGTTTTACAAATTGATCATATCTCATTTCCGAGAACAGACATCGCACGTACCTTCAAAACAATTGTTTTTTGTTCATTTGTCTCCGCTCATGTTCAGTCGCGATTATTATTTCAAAAGAATGAGTCCTTATTGCCAGTAGACCTACTGTTTATAAGATAATATATTTTAGATTGTTATTTCCTTGAATTTATCCACCTTTTTACTAAACCTTGATGTCTGATGCATATTAGGCATTTCTTGCTGGTAAATTAAGTTCTTTGTTTTTCCGCCTAGTGGTTACCGGACGAAATTCAATTTATGGGGATCAAGTTTCGTTTAAAACATGGTTTAGATGAAGGAAAGTAAAACAATCATAAACGTCAATTCTTTTAAATCGAAATTAACATTCTTATGACTCTTTTGGTGGGCGATTTTTTCTTCTCGACAGCTAAATATACTCTGAGTGTTTAGCCAACTTTGCGGTGACAACATATCGAAATAACCTGTTTTCTAGGGTGACAAATTAATTCTTAATAAAGAGACCACAACTTTTAGTTTGCAAGACATGTTTCGACATTCTTATGTCATCTTCAGTTGTAAATGCGATTTTAACGGTTGTACATTTGAATTTATATGAAATTACATTACAAATTACGTCATATTGTTTACGTACGATTTGAATATTAAATACGAAAAGACGTGACAAAGCACGCGCTAGATGGGGAAAGAAGGAGAAAAGAAAAATAATGATAATAATAAGAAAAATTATTATGATAACAGAATCAAAAGGAAAGAGACAGCTCTAGATGCTTCAATTGCTGATTAAGGATGGGTTTGTCCCACTTAATATGCAATGCCTCTTTGATCTTAATTTCGTATTTCGAAGCGGCAGAATCTAAAATGGTGAAACATTCTGTACCACAAGAGTCGAGACAGGCCTTTGATGATTGTAGGTGCTTGTAAATGTGTGAAGTTTTTTCAGACAAGAGGTGCTCACGAACCCGTGTACAGATGTGGCGAGTGGTCTCACCAATATAACTGGCATTACAGCCAGCACACGAAAATTTATAAACGACACGCGAACGTAGACCTGGTGGTACTGAATCTTTCACACTGAACAAGTTTCTGAGCTTAAACGTATTGAAGACTAACTTAATATCTAAATCAGGTCTACAATAACGTTTCAGTAGTTGCCTTAACTTGGTTTGAGCGATGTCAGAAAACCGCCCAACATAAGGAAGTTTAAAATAATGCGAAGAAGGTTTTCCGGAGTTTAATGTGGCGTTATGCGTGGGAGAAGGATTATAGCTCTTGGCCAGATGCCTGGAGATAATCCTGTCTATGACGCTGGAAGGGAAACAATTTTTCCGTAGCAAGAAAATAAGTTTTTGTACATCCTTGTGGAAACCAACCCAGGAATTATTGATCTTATATACTCTGTCAACCAAAGTTCTTATTAAACCTAATTTGTACATCATAGGAGTGAAGCTAAAATAATTCGTCAGAAGACCAGTAAACGTCTTCTTGCGGTAGACGCTAGTAATTATGGATGGATTACTGTTGTCAATCAATATGTCTAAGAACGATAATTTCTCATTAATTTCCTTTTCCATTGTGAAGCGAATACTAGGGTGTCTGGTGTTTAAATAATCAAAGAACAATACCGCGTCCTTCTCTTTATTGAACAAACAGAAGGTGTCATTGACATAGCGTCTGTAGAAAACAACTTCAGATAATGAATAGTTGTCTAACCAGGTTTTTTCATGATGTCCCATAAAGAGATTTGCAAGTACTGGAGCAAGTGGGGACCCCATGGCAACTCCATCTATCTGATCGTAAAACACTCCCTCAAACAGAAAACCGGTTTCAGTTGTCGCAAAGGCAAAAAGCCTTCTTAGGTCAGCGGCGTTTATCTTAAGACCAGGGTTACCTTGATAAATATACCTAATCGCAATATCTATACACTCATCGAGAGGTATACTAGTGAATAAGCTCTCGACATCGAAAGATACCATGAATTTCCCTGAGGTAGATAATTGGTTGATTTCATGTACAAAAGAGAACGTGTCGCGGACGTTGTATTCGTGTGGGACATGTGGCTCGAGAAGATTACAAAGGAATTTAGATAAATTGTAATTGTAGGTACCTATTGAAGATACTATTGGTCGAAAGGGAGGTGTTTCATTAGGTCGTCTAGCCTTGTGCATCTTAGGTAGCCCATAAAACCTGGCTGGTTGAGAACCAACTGGGTAGATTCTCTCATAGGTATTTTTGTCTAAGTGGCCCTTACTTTTAAGTGTTCTCAAAAAACGTTGTAATTTACCTTCCCTTTGTAATGTTGGATCTTTATCATTAACCTTCCAAGTTTAAGGTTAATGATAAAGATCCAACATTACAAAGGGAAGGTAAATTACAACGTTTTTTGAGAACACTTAAAAGTAAGGGCCACTTAGACAAAAATACCTATGAGAGAATCTACCCAGTTGGTTCTCAACCAGCCAGGTTTTATGGGCTACCTAAGATGCACAAGGCTAGACGACCTAATGAAACACCTCCCTTTCGACCAATAGTATCTTCAATAGGTACCTACAATTACAATTTATCTAAATTCCTTTGTAATAATGATAAAGATCCAACATTACAAAGGGAAGGTAAATTACAACGTTTTTTGAGAACACTTAAAAGTAAGGGCCACTTAGACAAAAATACCTATGAGAGAATCTACCCAGTTGGTTCTCAACCAGCCAGGTTTTATGGGCTACCTAAGATGCACAAGGCTAGACGACCTAATGAAACACCTCCCTTTCGACCAATAGTATCTTCAATAGGTACCTACAATTACAATTTATCTAAATTCCTTTGTAATCTTCTCGAGCCACATGTCCCACACGAATACAACGTCCGCGACACGTTCTCTTTTGTACATGAAATCAACCAATTATCTACCTCAGGGAAATTCATGGTATCTTTCGATGTCGAGAGCTTATTCACTAGTATACCTCTCGATGAGTGTATAGATATTGCGATTAGGTATATTTATCAAGGTAACCCTGGTCTTAAGATAAACGCCGCTGACCTAAGAAGGCTTTTTGCCTTTGCGACAACTGAAACCGGTTTTCTGTTTGAGGGAGTGTTTTACGATCAGATAGATGGAGTTACCATGGGGTCCCCACTTGCTCCAGTACTTGCAAATCTCTTTATGGGACATCATGAAAAAACCTGGTTAGACAACTATTCATTATCTGAAGTTGTTTTCTACAGACGCTATGTCGATGACACCTTCTGTTTGTTCAATAATGAGAAGGACGCGGTATTGTTCTTTGATTATTTAAACACCAGACACCCTAGTATTCGCTTCACAATGGAAAAGGAAATTAATGAGAAATTATCGTTCTTAGACATATTGATTGACAACAGTAATCCATCCATAATTACTAGCGTCTACCGCAAGAAGACGTTTACTGGTCTTCTGACGAATTATTTTAGCTTCACTCCTATGATGTACAAATTAGGTTTAATAAGAACTTTGGTTGACAGAGTATATAAGATCAATAATTCCTGGGTTGGTTTCCACAAGGATGTACAAAAACTTATTTTCTTGCTACGGAAAAATTGTTTCCCTTCCAGCGTCATAGACAGGATTATCTCCAGGCATCTGGCCAAGAGCTATAATCCTTCTCCCACGCATAACGCCACATTAAACTCCGGAAAACCTTCTTCGCATTATTTTAAACTTCCTTATGTTGGGCGGTTTTCTGACATCGCTCAAACCAAGTTAAGGCAACTACTGAAACGTTATTGTAGACCTGATTTAGATATTAAGTTAGTCTTCAATACGTTTAAGCTCAGAAACTTGTTCAGTGTGAAAGATTCAGTACCACCAGGTCTACGTTCGCGTGTCGTTTATAAATTTTCGTGTGCTGGCTGTAATGCCAGTTATATTGGTGAGACCACTCGCCACATCTGTACACGGGTTCGTGAGCACCTCTTGTCTGAAAAAACTTCACACATTTACAAGCACCTACAATCATCAAAGGCCTGTCTCGACTCTTGTGGTACAGAATGTTTCACCATTTTAGATTCTGCCGCTTCGAAATACGAAATTAAGATCAAAGAGGCATTGCATATTAAGTGGGACAAACCCATCCTTAATCAGCAATTGAAGCATCTAGAGCTGTCTCTTTCCTTTTGATTCTGTTATCATAATAATTTTTCTTATTATTATCATTATTTTTCTTTTCTCCTTCTTTCCCCATCTAGCGCGTGCTTTGTCACGTCTTTTCGTATTTAATATTCAAATCGTACGTAAACAATATGACGTAATTTGTAATGTAATTTCATATAAATTCAAATGTACAACCGTTAAAATCGCATTTACAACTGAAGATGACATAAGAATGTCGAAACATGTCTTGCAAACTAAAAGTTGTGGTCTCTTTATTAAGAATTATTGCCACTCTGCTGTCTTTACGTCCTTTTGGTGACAAATTAGTTTTAGAATTACATTTTGACGAAAAAAGTACATTTATCATTTTATGAAGAAGACCAAACGTTTTTCTTCTCCCTTTGTGAGGGGAATTTTGGGAATCCGAAAGATCACGTTCCATAAAAATGATAATGAAGGACCTCAATGGGGGGGAGCACGCCGACGATTGACATATGTCAAATATACAGATTGTTCGAAATTGTTTCAACCTCTGTTCTTTCCATAAGCTTGCAAACCGGAGGAAATTTAGCAAAAGCAGAATATCAGATTGACGAAAGAAAACGCCGGTACATCCATAGAAACTGACTTTCTTGAGAGGTTTCGTACCAGATCTCCAAAAAATCATTATAAAAAGTTTCGAAGAATCGTCCACCTGCGAAACATGTCATGCAAATACCTTTATGCTGACAATTCAGTCTGAGCATTTAAACATGTCTGTTTGCTATGCAAGCCACCGCAACCTATAAGATTGTGTCAAGGAAAGGCGACCCTAGGTCTTTATTAAGTCATCCATATTTATGGTCTGACTAAGAAAAACATATTTCTTTAAATATATGCGACGAATATTTAGTATGTTTGAATGAATGTGCATCAAGTGGAACAGATGAGAATATATTGGTCAAGCATCGTTTAAGGTCTCTATTTCAGTAACTCTTTTTGACACTTCGATTGCCATAATTGAAAAAGATCCAAAACATAAATTCTTGCTTTGACTATCACTATATTAATTTTTTTTGCACTTGTTTCGGACTCGTCATACACGGACGCCTATGTGTCTCATTCAGCACAAGCTGGACGTCAGGTTTCCGTCGGATTTCACGTTTTTCGCTCGATTGTTTAAAGAAGTTTGAATACCGCATGGCATTCAACTAATTTTCAATTATTCTTGACGGTATAATTTATATAAGAAAACATCAAAACATCGACTGTAACTGTTACTATCTAGTTATAATTAAGCCAACCTCTCATGCTCAACAAGTTTCTTCGGAATAGAACAAAGTGGTGCAGTTATAGCGGCTTGTGTTTTAGTCAGTTCTAATTTAGTGAAAATATATGGTTAGGATTAAGAAAGAGTGTATGACTGTCACTTTCATGAAAAACATAGGCATCCAAAAGCTGAATTCCCCGAGTCGTTTGGTCGTATAGGCAGCATTTAGATCTTTACTACAACAAAGAAAGTGGTCAATGGAACATTCGACAGATTCAAGAAGAGTCTTCAGATGAGGAAAGAAGCGATCCTGCAGATGTTGACGTGTGTGCCGAAGAAGTGAACCAGTTGCACGATGTTTGCATTCAAAGACCAGTCGCAATGGCAAGTTGTGATGGAGGCAGCGTTTCTGAACCAGGTATATCATTGTATGTATAGGCTAACGCTACTTTGATGCACATTCTAGTGAGACAGGTTACTGGAATCAAACAGGATTGCCTAACTGTCATTTTCAGAATCACACCTTGCTTTTTGTAGAGTTACTATAAAACGGGGGTTTCCCATTTACGACTAGGCCTCAATAGTAAACAAGGCAATGCATTGTAGCTAAAAGTAGCACAGAATAAATTTTCTTTGCTTCTTATTCTGAATGAAACAGAAAGAAATATTTAAAACTAGCAAACTAATGTGAAATATTGCCACAGTATTATTATAACCAGTAAGGGTGTTAATGCTCTATAGATACACTTCAAAATTTATGCTCACTTAAATTTCAAATTTGAAATACATTATTTAACAATTATCCAGTTAATTTTATAGGTATTTATTTTCATCATATAAGGGCAAACAAAGAATTTTGAGAAACAAACTATGTTTAAAGTGGATTTGATATTTGAGAAAAACAATAATAATTATTGTGCAGTCCTCTTGCCTCCACCTGCAAAAAAAAATGCAAATTAGTTGGGGTCAAGGGCCAAGTCCCTTTCATAGTGTGCCTTTGCATTTTAAAAGTTGTTCCTGTCCCCTTCTGGGAGGTGTAAGTTAATCAAGGCTTGACTGTATTTTTCATTTTGTCATGGTCCATTCAGCACTACATGTAGGTATACTGTAACAGCAGCACACCAACTGCTATCAGTTTTGAAGTGGGCATACCTTTTGAAAAAATGTGTGCAGAATAACAGATGCATAACTCTTTTAAACTTATCAGGTTTGGATGGTGTTCCTATCCACAATCTAGAAGAGGAAGATCACCTTTTAGTTCATGGTTTTGATGACAGTGATTCAGAGAATGACTTTATTTATCATGAGAGGATACCACACGCATTACTCAAAGAAGTGTGGGATTTGCCTGGTGAGGATGTTGATACAGACTTCCCCCAAAATCAGGGTCAACTACCCTCTGTGGATGTTAACAACACATCCAGAATAAATGGAAGTTTCAAGCATCTTCTTCGTTGGTTGCTGATTTTCCTGTGCCTTTGGTCTTCATTTTCTTCATTATCTGACAATGCATTGGAAATACTTCTTACTTTTTTGAGGGCAATGTTTGATTCCATGGGTACAATCTTTCCAGTTGTTACAAGTTTTGCTGTGCTGTTCCCAAAGTCAGTCCATTTACGACGCAAGCAACTGGGACTGGACAAAGACAGATTTATTAAATACATTGTGTGCCCAAAGTGTCACACTTTGTACAATTTTGATGACTGCTATGAACTGGTTTGCGGTCGAAAAGTCATCAAGAAGTGTACTTTTGTTCAGTTTCCAAACCATCGGCAACATTTCCGCCGTACCAAGTGTGGTGAACCACTTTTAAAAGAAGTTTCCTTAAAGAGTGGGGGGACTAAGCTTTACCCACACAAAGTGTACTGTTATAACAGCATCATTGACAATCTCTGTCAATTCCTTCAAAGGCCAGGATTTGTCGATAAATGTGAATTATGGCGAAGCAGGGGTATCCCTGATGGATTCCTTGCAGATATCTTTGATGGACGTATCTGGAAGGAATGGCAGAACGTGGATGGGAAAGCATTTTTGGCAGCACAGAGGAACTATGCATTTATGCTCAATGTTGACTGGTTCCAGCCTTTCAAGCATTCAGTGTATAGTGTTGGAGTGCTCTATATGGTTCTGATGAACCTCCCCAGGGCTGAGAGGTTCAAACCAGAAAATGTTTTCTTAGTTGGTGTGATCCCTGGGCCCCATGAACCAAAACACAACATTAATTCATACTTACAGCCCCTCGTAGCTGAACTGAATGTGCTGTGGAAAGATGGCATAAGTGTCAAGGCACATGGGTCAACTACAAATGCCAAATTCCATGCTGCTCTTCTTTGTGTTGGCTGCGACATCCCAGCAGTGAGAAAGGTTTGTGGATTTACTGGCCATGGATCAAATATAGGCTGTTCAAAATGCAAGAAATTTTTCCCTGGCTCAGTTGGTACCAAAATTGATTTTTCCGGCTTTGAACCATGCCCTCCATGGAGTAACAATGAGCACAGACTGCAAGCACAGGAGATCTTGAACCAAACAACTGCTGGTGACTGTGCAAACCTTGAACAGCAGTTTGGAACAAGGTATACAGAATTAATGTTGTTGCCTTATTTTGATTGTGTTCGGTTTCACATTATTGACCCAATGCACAATCTGTTTACTGGGACAGCTAAGCATATTATGAAGAATGTATGGTTAGATCCAGAGAAGTCATTGCTTGACAAGAATAACTTGCAACAGATACAAGAAAAAATGGACAAGCTTAAAGTTCCCGCCAGTGTGGGAAGAATGCCCAAGAAAATACAGAACAGTTATGGGGGCTTCACAGCCGATCAGTGGAAATCATTTACAGTTCTTTTTTCCATGCATGCCTTGTGGAATGCCTTGCCCAGCAGTGACATGGAAGTGTGGCGTAATTTTGTCATGGCTTGTTCTTGCCTGTGCTCTACTGTTCTTACAGAAACAAAAGCATTGCTGGCCCACTCCTACCTTTTGAAGTTTTGTCAGGGTTTTGAACAGTTGTATGGCAAACACAGAGTAACTCCAAACATACATCTGCATACCCATCTTGCTGAGTGTGTCTTGGATTATGGACCTGTGTACTCATTTTGGCTGTTCAGCTTTGAGCGCTATAATGGAATTCTTGGCGAGTACGGAACTAATCAACGTGCTGTTGAGATACAGTTAATGCACAAGTTCTTATCAAGTCAGTTTATGAAGGATCTGCCTTTGCCTGTTGAGTTCCAAGATATATTTAAACCTCTGCTTAACAGACTGTACTCAAAACAATCAGGAAGTCTTCAAGAACAGTGTCTAACTGAGAAGGACCAGGTGTCTGGAGAAATTATCCAAGCTTATGTGCTGTCCACTGGTCATGTGAGAACTGGTGGCAAATTTGAGAGCAGTTTCTATTTGTACACATGCTGTGGACCATACTCAAGAGACACTATAGATGTAGATGTTCTTCCCCATCTAAAGAAATCCTATGCTACATTTTTGGATGGGCTGGATGAAACCTCTGTTACGACTCACTTTGAATGTTATGCTTGTTGTAAATTCAATGGTGATCTCTTTGGCTCCATTAAATCAAGAGGAGATAGATCAGCATTTGTGTTGGCAAGGTGGTGTAAACTTGGTGGCACAATTGACACCTCTGGAGCTGATTTGAGACCAGGTGTTATTGATTATTTTATGAAACAAAATGTACAAGTAAATGGACATTATGTGACCTCTGTTTTGGCTTCTGTACGTTGGTTTCAAGCTCACCCATCAAGATACTCCTTAGGTGCTCCTGTCGAGGTCTGGTGCAAAGATCTCTTTGAACCTGAAGGTGAATCAACATTTATTCCAATTCAGAGAATCAGTGGAAAGTTTATACCAGCAATTGACATTCTCCAAGATGAACATGTCCTTGTGGTCTGTCCTCTTACACGCAAATTGCAGTGTTAGCTTTAGTGTTTATTAGATTGATACCATTCATAGTTTCTTTTATGTTCAAGTTTTATATCTTGATAGATATAGACCATTGCAGTTCTTTTTTCATCATCATACCTTTATTGACTTTTACTTTTTTTAATTTGTTGAAGGTGGCTGGTGAAGGCCAAGGCATCAAATTGAAATTGCTTTTAACTTCCGATAAGTCCTGGAAATGTAAAAAAAAATTAAATGAATAATTGAACATTAACATAAATAAGCCCACCAAAAAGTCGCTTTAGGAAAATGTTGGCCCGGTGCTTATTATCAGAATTTAGGTTTCTCAGGCCCTCAATGGTTACATTACGCAGCCAGTATAAAATTGTCATTTTTCTTATTAATTACTTGCGCTTTTGTTGGAAACTTAATTTTGTTTTTATTTGCAACCTGTTACAGTGGAACCTTGATTTAAAAAACCTGTATATAAAGAAGTCCTCAGTTTAGCGAATGATGCAATGCATTTTTCACCCTAGTGAAAGTAAAATATATACAAAAAACTTGATATAGTAAAACCTCATAATGTTGTGAACATATTTTGTGAGACCCATGGCCCTTCTTTTTATTATAAGGGTTCCACTGTATGGCATGGACATTAGTAAGATTTCTTAGGGATTTTCTATATAAAACCATTAAAATGACTGGCAAGCAAGTAGTAATTTTTTGTACAGTTCATTTAGATTAATACCATCGAAGTATCAAATTCCTCCATCCTAGATCACCCCTTCCCTTTTTACTGTGCGCACCTTGTTAGACCCAAACAGACAATTTTTTTTTGGGGGGGGGGGGAGGGGGGAATATTTGCTATTCCTCCCAGCCCTCTTTTCTCCAAGGTCCACTTAGTAATGATTTCCTTCAGCAGAAAAAAAAGTTTGTTATCATTGTTATCATTGCGTAGTCCGAAAAAGTCTGGTGACGAAAATCTTGAAGTTAACTATTCGCTGGTCAGCGGTCGTTTTGGCGCCTTAAAACAGAATCTGATGTTACGAGCAAGGCAAGGGCAAGATTATAGTAATTTTCAACATTTTTTATCGTGTTCATGGGTAGGATAAGCCGTGAAAACACAAAGGAGGAGATAAGACGAATGAAAAGAGGAAGGAAAAAACGGAAACGACTACAGAGAAACCTTAACAAAGAGAAGACACTTGCGTCTGGATTAAAGATCGAGAAGGCTCGCCTCGAGAAACAACGAAAGATATGCGACTATATAGCGAGAAAATATTATGATCGATGGCACTCACTTCTCAAGCGAGAGGAGGCTTCAAGAAAGGCTAGGACATTGATTCCAAGGCAATCTGTAGCGCAAGGGAAGGTGTGTACTATATTTTAAATCTTCATAGCCGGAAAGGTTTTTAAGCGGGTGCATCAATTAAAGTGGAGGAGGAGGGGGTGAGGGTGGTTTAGGGTCCTGTCAGAGAATGAGTCACTGCATCAACCTCCTGACGCTGTTTGACCAAGTCTTCCTCATTAGAATAAATTTTACCATCATCTCAAACTCTTAACTTCAAATAAAACAGCCATGTTGAAAGTGTGACTCCATCTACATGTGCTGATCTGACCTTGGTGTCACTGCATTCACGTTACCATGAAAAGAAATCGCTATTTAAAAATCTGTTTAAATAAATAAATACATTACAACATTTAGAGAGGCATTTATTTATGATTTATTTCCTGCTCTGAAAAGGGGGGTTAACAAAGGATTTACAGTACATTAATTTTTGTCTTGCTGAAATGTAGGTCATTGCAAAAGCAACATGTGAATCCATTGTGGAAATTGACTGTGCCCTTTTGGAGCCCCCAAAAGATGAATCTGGAATGGAGGTGAAGGTACATCTGGGTTCTGGTGTGTTTGGTTGCTGCAACAAGATGTTTTACAGGGGCAATCCTGTTGCAGTTAAAACATTTTATTCTGCTACAGCAGAGGAGGTCAAACAGGAGGCAAGAGTCATGTCAAAGTTCAAACATGCAAATTTTCCTCTTCTTATTGGGATGTGTACTCTTTCAAAGCCTTACCATCTAGTGTCGTCCTTTTACCATGTTTTGGACAAGCCTTACACATTGTCTTTGGCACTGAAGAGCAGAAGTTTGAACCTTTCGCAGGTTATTTGGCTGACCTTGATCAATCAGTTGGCTCAGGCAATATCCTATTTACATAAACAAGGATTTCTTCACAGAGATATCAAAGCAGATAATGTCCTTATCTCACATGTAAACAATGAGTATCGTGCCATATTAATTGATTTTGGCAAATGTGTAGCTTTAACAGCAGTTGGTTCCCTTGTGAAACATTTCACTCCTGAAGAACAAAAACTTTACAAAAGTAAGCATGGTCACATTGCTCCTGAAATTGTCTGTGGGGCCAGTCCACCTTCACATGCCAGTGATATATTCTCTTTTGGAAGAGTGATCTGTGCAGTTGGTACATACCTCCAATGCCACTTCCTTTGTACTTTGGGGAAAAAGTGCATTCTTAGTGATCCTGAGTTAAGACCACAATTAAGTGAGATAATCGATGAACTAGAGGGGCGACTAAAATTGCATGTCAAGTGATTAATATATGTTTACTAACATACAATCCTGTTGAAACTGTTCACTGTTTCTTAGATTTTTTTTTTTGGGGGGGGGGGGGGAGTGAGGAATCTGTTCTTTTTCCTACCCAGACTTGTTCCCACAAGAGCACTGAAAGCTTTCTCGATGGCACATCGTAGGTTGGCAAATGATGAGATGGCACATCTTGTCAGTCAGTGCTTTTGTGGTACTGCAGTTGTGTAGGTAAAATTGTTACCCTGTTTGATTTGAAGCTTCGGATTAAGTCAACAGATTAATAGATGTTTCTGTAAAATTAATACAGTATGTCAGTTTCATAGGGAAATTTTCATGAATAAATAGTTTGAATATATTAAATGAAATTTACAATAATCATGAAATAAAAATTTCACTATATACATATACAATTGTATTGTACATATACAAAAAAAAAATAAGAAGAAAAGGACTAACTACAGAGAATAACCAAGTGCTAACCCCATTGTAGTAATGCTTGATACAGACAGTTATTTTTTGTTGCCTTTATAGAGTGCTGGAAACACAAACTTTTATGTATCAATTATTCTTATTGTTTGTAAGTGACGCAGTAGTTATTACTTGGGTATCCGGATATTGGTAATTGGATAAAACTTGGTTCACTCAGTTTTGATATTGCATTTACATTTACTTTTAGTAAATCTATAGTATAAATTGAGATTTTGGTGCTATCCTATAAAGCACAGATGAAGACACTTTGCAGTTACATCAGGACATGCATGATAAATATTTAGATCTTATATCACTTTCTTCAAGAAATTTCTTTCTCAGGTGATCCTGTTGAAACTGTATGCTTCTGAATCTGAATGGTGAAAATTTGTCAGGGTCATCAAATGGCACATGTTGTAACTCAGTGCTTTCAAGTGACAGAAGTCTTTCTTCTACCCATTCTTTAATTATATACCAAGGTATTTGATTTGTAAAGTTATTTATTTAGTTTAATTGTATATGAGAGTTTCTTAGGAATTATTGTGACTTGATTTTTGAAGACATGATCTATATAAAACATGATTTATATTGTAGACAATTTGTTCAGCCCAATCAAAATAATTTGTCAGTTTTGTGTGATAACAGCTAAAATAATAATAATTTCTACATGCAATATATGTTTGCAGTGTTTATTAAGACAATAAAATGTTATATCTGTGGTAGGCAGAGGCCTGCCACTTTTGTTTGTTCTATTAGTTTTTTTTTTTTAATAAGGAGTGGATTACATGAGCTGAGTTGACTGTTTTCTAAGATCACATTATATGGGCAGGCCAGCCTGACTCTTGTCATCAGCCTCTAAGTGGATGATTGACAGGCCTGTGGCCTGAATTGTTACTTCCCTCACATTTCTAGCAAAGGTAAATAGATCAATCTCATTTACCTCCAATTTCATCCATATAAAATTTTATTCTGAATACAGTCAAACCCAGTTAATCAGCCACCCTTAGGGAACTGGCAAATGGCCACTCAGTAGGGGTTTTATTTTTGTTTGTTTGACATCAGAGCAAATTTATAGCAAATGAACAGCTTTGCTCAATTAGCAAATTAGAGTGTCTTAAGTGCAAAGGTACTTATTTCTATTGCAAGTAAATATGGTTGAAAAATGCTGCAAACAAACTGTTTTGCATAATGTTTACTTGTAATTGCATTAATAGTAAATATGTCACTTTTGCACCGGAGGCAAATGCTTGACAACTATGTGTTAAAGCTCCAGGTTTACCTTGGTAGCAAATGTAAGGTAAATGTTAAGCAAATGTAGTATTTACATCACATTTGCAGGCAGTTTTGTCAGGTACAAATACTTGAGTTTACCTTCAGTTTACAGCTGGTGCAAATTCAGTTCAAATTTAGAGCCCCAAATTTGCACCACATTTGCACACCTTGACAAACACTAGTAAATCCATTTTTTCGTCCAGTGTAAGTGAGATCGTTTCTTCCAATTGGACTATGTCACGTAATTAAAATCTTTTCACCGTTTAAACCATTTTATCTTGTTTTGGCTGGTTGGACCATGTTAACCAGTTGCATCATTTTGACTGGAGTGAAAAGTTCCGTTCTTAACCCTGGCCCTAACCCTAACCCTAACCCGGGGCTAGTGTTAGGGTTAGGATAGCTCGCAGCTAGAGTTAGAGTTAGGGCTTGGGTAGGGTGGGATTATGATTAGGCTGAGGGTTACAATTTTTTCTGAAAACATCCAATTTTTTTTTGGTATTGTGTTTGGCTCTAAACTTTAACAACTACTTGAAAGTTTGCTTGAAATTAAAATATACCATTTTTTGCCAAAATAACTGCCAAAATGCGCAATTCGGGCCTTTTTATCAATTTACATTGGGTTTAAGCTCGGTTTTTGTGTTTTCCCACAGACTCTTGCACTATTTTGCTGAGAACATTGTGTTTTAGCTTTTTTGCAGCGTTTTTAAAACTGAAATAAGCTTATTTTTGCAAAAAACAAACGTGTTTTTCAGTCGAATTGAGTGTTTTTGTCAACTTTAGCGAAAAATTTTGCAAAAATCGTACATTTCTGCCGTATTTTGGAGTTTTTTGACAGATTTCGTCGCGATCTTGTGAAAAACATGTAGTTTCAAGCTAGTTTTCAGTGTTTTGGCAGTTATCTTGGCAAAAAATGGGTAAGTCAGCGCAATATTTTTTTTTGGTTTTTAGGGTTTTTTTTGGGCCAAATTTTACTGAGAACACTGTGTGTTAGCTTGTCTCCATTGTTTTTTCGCAGATTCTATCGCTGTTTTGCTGAAAACCTAACGTTTAAGCTTGTTTGCATCGTTTTTGGTCGTGAAATAAGCTAATTTTTGCAAAAGGAACAAAAACGTGTTTTTCAGCCCAAATTGACATAAAGGATACAGAAGAACATTTTCTTATTGCCTTTTTTTTTTGTCCTTACTCATGAAGTTGATTTTGGCATTTCAAACAAAAACTCTGCTAGAGCATTAATTGAATGACATATCATGCACTTACTTTGAAGCAAGAACACTTTTTTTTTAATTCAGAAAAATACCTTTTTATTTTTTTTAAGGACTGCTGGATATAACCTGTACAACCAAGATGAATTTACATTCATTATTTGTCATAACTTACACTAAATTAGAAATTCAAGTATGAAATGAGGGTACTAGCCCTTTAATAGTGTTCAAAATTTCCATATGCAGGGGTACTTGTGGCTACTGGAGAAGAATCAGTCTTTAACCCTTCAAACCCCCCCCCCCCCCAAGGGAGATAATAAGTACAGATATCCTCTTCCCTAGGGGCAACTAGCTCAAAAGTGAGTGATCTCAGGGGCCCTCCAAAAAAGTTTTCTACAGCAATAACTAAGCTCTACAGAAGCACACTATGCAGACAAAAGGTGTAAGAGAATCAATGAATTCTTTAATTCTTGGTCCCTCCCAGGCCAACCTATTGTACAAATCTTATGACATCTGTTCCAGTTTCATCAATCAATTTTTCAAGCTTCAAGCTTTTCCTGCAATTATGTACTTGTTCTTGAAGCTGAAAATTAACAAGGTTCCTGTAAATTAAGTTTACATAACAACCTAACAATTTGTGAAAATCACACAAATCCCAAGCTATATCCAGAATTATGCTCGTAATAAAATAAACTTTTAAAGCAAATTGGGATTTTGCCCTAGTTCTATTTATTTTTTTGTTACTTTTTAAATACATTTGTAGAAATAATGCTCCCCTAACTCTCCCCAAAACTTTTAGAACAGATGCAAACTCTTAAGAATGATCAAGCTTTACCTTATTATTAAAAATTTTTACATCTTAGACTACCAAGTTATCACAGAGGTTTTTTTCAGTACTTTGACCTGTTTAACACCTAAAAAGAAGAACACATACATAACACACACAATCAGCCAGGTCAAAATGTGCTGCAGCAAACAATTTGGCCACCTACAATGAAATAGCTGCCAATTTCACGCATGTCAGACTTCTATTCAGGACAAGATTTGGCCTCTGCTGCCTATTACTATTGCCAGCTTGCCTGCCACTCAAAATTTCAACTGAGATTGTACATACATACATGTGGGATTAGGTTACATGAGCGAACCTGCACTATTGAAAGAGGTCAATGAATTATAACTCAAAGAAACATTGATAAATGAAATAAATCAATAGAAATGACAAAAATTAAACTAACAGCAGACAGCACTTTTTTGGCCTTCGGGTGCAGTGATCTTCAACTAAGTGCTTAATTTGGACATAAAACCAAAACTTGTTATGGTTAAATATTATTATTTTTCTTTCAATATTCCCATTCCAATTGATGTATATTATTTGAACAAATCTTATTAGCATGTTAAAATCACCTGAGGACAAGGAATACACTTTGTGCCAAAATTGCTTTGCATCAAGTACGTTATCTAGTACATCATGACCATCTTCAGGTATTTCTAATTTACTCTTGAAAATCACATAAATCATAAGCTATATACAGCATACAATTGGCAGCAAATTATTAAAAAGGAATGCAGTAATCTTTAATAATAAGATTACTTAGTAGCTAAATAACAAATAGCCTAGTCAAAATGTGCCGGTAACCAGGGATTTGGCTGTCCACACAGAACATTTGTTAGGCGTCTAGTCTGGACAAGGTTTGGCCTCTACCTTCTATTACTATAGCCAGCTTGCCTACTTCTAAAAAACATTTTGACTAGGCTGAAAAAAATGTTTGAGAGAAAAATGGCCACAACAAGCCCACTTACTGCAAAATAAGAAACATAAAAGTAACACTTCAAATTAATACAGAATATAAGCCTTGCAGGATTTGGCTCTCAATAAAATTAGTTAAAATAACCGATCTTGAGTTTAACTACTCACTCAAAATGGGCTGACAGCCTGCAATTTGGCCGCCTATGATGAAGTATCTTCCACTGACTTCACACCTTTCAGACTGCTTTTCAGGATGAGGTTTGGCCTCTGCTGCCTATAATTACAACAGCCAGCTTGTCTACTACTAAAGAACATTTTGACTGGGCTGTGCAAGTGTTACTAGCATATAAAAAGCACCTTCAGGTAGATTACAGCAAAGCAGACTTTGTACCAAAACACTTTGCATTAAGTACATCATTACCTTCTACAGGTATTTCTAGTTTACATGTGAAAATCCCACAAATCACAAGGTATATTACATCATACATGTTGACAAAGCAATCAGGGGTAAATTTTTCATAATAGGATGTAATGGTCTTCAGTATCAAGATTATTTGGTACCTAAATAGTAAAATGTTCGAGAGAAGAAATAATCGTAAACATTTTTTCTTTCTCATCAGCATCGACTTCCAAAAATAATGGATAATGACCACCTAAAACAAAGAAGAAATAAATCAAATTTGTGATTTCACAGGGCTTCAATACGAAACAAGTATGCATATCTTTTATTTCCTACCACTTACAAGTGGCAGGAATGGCCTTCACGTGAACACAACAGAATCCTATGCATGTATAACCATGTAGAACTATTTATTCGGTATCGAAATTACATCCCAAATGTCATGATATTTGACTGAAACTCAGCTTACCCATCTTTCGTTTAGACTTCGAAACTTGCTGCTTTTTACCACCGTTTCAATGTTTTCTTGTTGTTCAAAAGGTGGTAGGGCCATTGCAGATCGTGATTTTTTTTTTACTTGAGAACCAGATCACAACACCCAAGCCTTTTCACGCTAAAATATTAAACTACTGAGATTTCCTTCGCCGCCGTAAGCCGCCATTTTATCTTTCCCTGAATACTAGTTCCCAAGCTTCGAGCCCGAAGGTCTCACACATGCACTGAAATTATGCTATTCGTTATTTCAGGGCCAATTAAGAAATAACGATAATCGTTATTTTGGTCTTGTTGGATCACTGGGGAATCCCCTGACAAAGTGTTTACATGATTATACAATTCAGCACCACCGGCTGCGTAAAATTTGCTTTTTACTTTCGAAAGTGACAACAGTGAAGCACGAGAGTCGAAGATGTCTTTGGCTCAATCAAACGACTTCTAATCGCTTTTTTATCGCTGAGACTTGACGGATAAATAACACTTAAAGTCGACGAGAAAGTTCTTGCCCACTTAGCACAGAAATGTTTTGCTCCTTTGACGAACGGAATTCAGAGGAAAGCAGACGATGCGTTTCACCACTCGACATGGTTAACAGTGTTCGAGACTTCGACGAAGGTGTACAAAACGGCTTCGATTCAAGCACATTGGATTGCGATAGTAAAAACGTTCACAACTGTCATTCAAGCGGGGAAGGAGACGTGATGAATACTAGCGAAGAGGCTTCTGGTTTGAACTTAAATATTGACGCATCTTTCGTGCAAATAGGAAGAAGAAATACGACGAACTTTGATTCCTTGGATCCTTCACTCGCTACGCAAAATTCTGGAGAGGGAAGTCACAATGATAAGCTTGCTCCAGTGTTGAGAGAACTATCGAAGCCCCGAGATGAACGTCTGAACTTTAGTCGTAGAAGGAACGGCTTTCCTGATCTCCGCGAAGATCATTTGGTAGAAATATTGGTTTGTAGGAACCAAGACTCAACAGAAGCGCTCGACATCGCAGACAAGTACGACGTCAGTGTATCAGTAAGCCACGTTGAGCCTAGCGAATCTTGCCTGAAAATTCCTGACTTCCAGAGCGAACGAATAAAAAGCGAAAATAAAAGCTTAGCGAACGGAAATATGATCGGGGTTGTTGGATTTCTGTTCCGCTTTCACGAACCGAACACCAAGTACAAGATAACGTTCTTTCTTCACCCCATTCATTCAAAAAGGCGAGGAAGAAAGAAAAACTTATGGACGACTTCCGTGAATGAAACGATCAGTGAAATCTCCCTCACGCTAGAAACAGGGAACATGATCCCGTCAAGATCTGGGAAGACTGGAAAAAAAGTGAAAGCTGCGAGAATTGTTCCGCCTTCGCTTGAGTTGACCGCAGCTCCCCTCTCAGAAGAGCGCACAGTACTCTGCCAAAGATCCTTTGGGGTGATGAAGGAACTACAGTCTCTCCGTGACAATGCCAAGTGGGATGATTTTGACAAACACGCGAACGATCTGTTGTTAGAGTTTGCTGATGCAGACACTCGAATAGTTATTAAACTGGAACAAAGCGTGGTAGCTTGTTACCGAAACCAGCTAGAGATCTCTCTTCAGATTATCGATGATGCATTCAGCATGATTGATCGCGCGGAAAATCAAGAACTTCTCCTTAGTAGAGGTTTTAGTTATAAGGCCGGCGTGAAGAGGCGACAGAGGAACTTAGGAGAGGCTCAACGGTTCGTGGATCTTGCAGAACAGAACAGTCAAGGGTGTCACGCGCATCTCGACACGAGTTTCATCGTTTATGAACGCGCGGGTGTTCTGCTGGAGTTCATTGCGCTCACAGCTTGTAGAAGCCCGCAACAGGTGAATGAAGCTTTAAGAAATCTGGAAATATGTATTGACCTCTGTACAAAGCTGGAAAATGAAGATGGCAAACTCTACGTGAAGAAACACCATTTCGCTCTCATGAAAATGGCGATGCTATTGTTAGACTGTCGCACGGAAGCTGCGCGTAAACGCGTTGTCAGTAAAGATGCGATCGCGAAAAGCGAGCAGTGTTTGAACACACTGAAAGAAAAATACTGGTCGGTAATAGCCGAGGGTGTCAAAGTGCAATTCAACTTGGTCATGTCGGACCTGGAATACCGGAAAGGGAACTATACAGAGGCAGAGAGATACGCAAATTTGGCAAGAGACATGGCAGTTGAGATGGGCTTCAACACAGAGATTGATCACGCCCAGGAACGCCTTAATCACATACGTGCTCTGACTTGCCAGGAAGCAATATCTGATGGTCCTGTGGGGGGCACCTCACTCTTCAGTGACAGTGAAGGGTGTTATGGTGACGTGAGCAGTTCGTCTGGATACGAATCTGACTGTCTAAATTCTAAAGACCTGAAGATATTAGAGTAGCTGAATGTTGCAACCAATAATAGCTATCTGACTTGATAGGAATCGATCGCGATACAGTTAAGGATGTTTTTATCTTTTTTCACAAACCAAGACATGTCCTGATTTTCGAATGGTAGCACTCTTCGAGAAAAAAAACAAAACAAAACAAAACAAAACAGAACAAAACGTTGCGTGACCTGGCCAAAGGATCGTGCGTGCGTGCGAGAGAGGATACACGCGAGGGAAAGTGCACAATATGTTTTTTTTGACGCTCGCTCATAGTATCAGACGGAAAGGAAGAACAGCATGAGTGAATTGACAATTGCATCTGAAATTAACTTTTCGTTAAGGATTTTTTGATAAAGAGAATATGTTAAAAGGGAAGATCTGCCTCAAGATAAATGTGTTGAAAATATTGATACCAATAATAAGAGTAAAAATAATAATAATAATAATAATAATAATGATATAAAGCAGTACATTTCTATGATTGAAACTTTCATTTAAATTTATTGAAATTAAAGGTTGAATTGAAATAATCAGAGGTTATGATGGATGGGTTTCTTTTTTGTTAAGTAATCTCTCTTGACTAAATATCTAATGTTATTTTTGATATGAGCGGAGCCCAAAGCGTCTCACGATACGTCTGCATGGAGCAACGCAAGATCGCTGCGATCCAAAAAGAATTGAGAAGTCTCTTGATAAATTTTAAGATGAACAGCTCTCACAAAAATACAGAATGACTAGCTGACCGGATTTAGGTTATTTCGTTGCACCCCAACGAGTTCTTTGTAGTTCAAAAGTAGAGTAATGCATCACTAAATCCGAAGGTCTGAAGTTCGAATCTGCTCGTCAATTCAGATTTCTTTTTTGCACACACCCGTGACAAAGGAATGACATTTTTATTTTTACTTCCATAAGTTTACACATTGGTACGAAGAGATTAAAGACACAGCTCGTTGAGAAGAATTTCAATGAACGTCGATCAAGGATCGTAAAAATCCAAACTGTTGCGTTCCAATTATATTCCAGTAAATAATATATTCCTTCCAGAATTACATCGTACTCACGAGAAGCATTTGTTCAAAAATAAATTGTTAACAGTGCATCTCATACACAATTCAAAGTAAAGTTCAACTGAGTATCTCGTGACAAACAAAACAAAAGAAAAGTCTCTCAGAACAAAAGCTCCCGATTAATATTTAATCAAGCGCAGCCTCTTGGGAAAACCCTTGACGTCCTGTTTTGAACCATGAAAACATAAGATTTAAGAGGCGATCTCTGTAAGAGCGGTCCAAGGTATTTCGCGTCTGAAAAAAATTTCCCTCAAACTTTGCCCAATAAACAATCTTTTTTAGCAAATAAATAAAACCACATTAGTTTCTGGAAATACTTTAAAATAAAATTTTTAGAGGCCTCAAAAGTCAAAGCTGCTAAAGGCCCTTTTTTGACCTCTTGCGACATCGAAAATTTCAAAAGTTGAATAACCTGGTCCTCGTATCACACCACATGCAGCAAAAAATCTTTTGTATTTTTAAACTGTGTGATATGTTAGGTGAATAAAAAATATTTTAATTTTGATATTTGTTTATTTAGGGGTTCGTCATAATTTATTTAAAAACACTCGTTTGACAGCTTTCTGAAATTGGTCAAAAGTACTCTTTCCTTCTTGGTTGATATTGCTCAAGTCCAGACCAGACCGTTCAAAACTCCGCTTGATTTCTTCTAATATGATGTTTGGCTGCAGAAAAATATAAAAACATCTTGCACTTATTAATTTTGTTCGCCGCGGTGACTTCAAACTTACAGCGATTTTGCTAGCGTAACAGCCGATTATGCAAATTTGTTTGCAAAATCGCTGAAAGTTTATATCGTACCCGTGAAAAGCATTAGTTCAAAAATGAATTGCTAACAGTGCGTCTCATTCACAATTCAAAGTTAAAGTTCAGCTGAGTATCTCGTGACAAACAAAACAAAGCGAAACCTCTTGGGAATACCCGTGACGTCATGTTTTGAACCCTTGAAGGCTGATTCACGGGATCGCACCGACATCGGTCGTGAAGCTCTAGTTGTTAATTTTTGGCTTTTATTCTCGGCCTCAGATCTTTGTCACATGAATCTGCCGAGGACTTTCGAAACCTCTGTGACGAAATGTCTCATAAATGGAAGAGAAAAGGGAAAGCGAGGGAAATATAAATAGTATTCGTGGATTTAAACGGCAACGAAATTTATATTGCGTAGTATCAAATGGCGTTGGCTGTGGGCGAAAAAGGCAAAGATAGAACGATGCGGCGAACCTTGTCGGATGGAAATGAAATTAGAGGTGAGGTAGTTGAAGTGGTTTTGCCGAAAGGGAGAGAAAAAGGAGACTGTGACAGCTCAAGCGTAAAATCACGACCAAAAAAAGTCATGCTTAAAACTCAGCCTGTTTGTTTACAAGTTGGCGACGATAATACTATAGACCTCTTTGACCTCACGATGCAAGCTTATGACTCCGGTGGACCTACGAAAGTTTCCGATGACGAAGAGCTGGTTATTCGTGTATTACGAAGATATGGATCATTCGATGAGCTTGTACTTGGAGCCGATTCGCGAAATCTTCGTCAGGAACTTGATATTCATGCTGATTTTGTGAGGATAATCACTCCAGCCGATGAAAAATCCAAAGTCGAACAATACAATTTGGCAGTAGAAGTCAAAAGTTGTAAAACCCTAATGATTGGAAACAAAAATAAGTTTGTAATCCAACCCGAAGACTTACCGAATGTGTTTGACAATACACAGCCAGTCTTTCGTGTCATCCGATTACCCACAAAGCCTGTAGCAGTTGTGAAGAATGCCAAGGAGTTTCCAAATATCGAGAAAGATCATCTTATCGTTCTTGCAATTTGCGAGAACCGTTTTACAATAAGAGCAGTTGGATGTAGCTTTCCCCAGAGTTCCTCATTGGCAAAATCAAAGAAAATGAAAGACTTTTACGAAGTGAAAATAAGCGTGAGTCAGTGTGAAAAAAATGGAAAAACAGAGGTTAGAGACGGAGTCTTGTTCCAACGAGAATCAGGGCTAGATTGCCTTCAAGGTATTGTTGGCTACTGGTTTCGTTTCCAGACAGCCAAGACGCGCTACATTGTGACATTCTCCTTATGGAAAACGGTGACCGACACACAGGCCAGTGAACTGCTAGATGAGGCAAGAATTGCGGTTGAAACAAGCGAACGAAAGATTCCGCCCAGGAGATTAGCGGCCAGAACGCGTACCCACGTCCATAAACAAAGTGCTCATAAAGTTACGTCACTTCCGGTTCGAAATCGAAAGGTAACATCATTTCCGGAAGGAAGTGGTACCTCACCTATGAAGACATCCATTTCGGAGAAATGTCACGCAGTTGAGGAGACTTCACTTCCGGTGGAAAAGATTTCCATAGATTGTATCGATCAAAGTTGTTTCCATACCAGTAATATGTTGCTTTCACTGCTCAATGATGGAAACTGGGATGAATTCAATCAACAGGCTGCAAATTTTCTGAAAGAATTCGCAAACAATGTGGATTTCCAAGTCATTGTTAATCTAGATCAAAGTATGGCGTCCAGTTACCGTGGTGAATTGAGTGCGGCCGAAAGAATTATCAAGGAAGCCATAAGAATTATTCCGAAGGCTTCGTCCGCTCTAAGGCCTCTGTTCAAAGCGCGTGCAAGCTATTACTTAGCAGGGATTTACCGAAGGGATAAGAAGATAGGAGAGGCCCAGAGGTGTGTAGATTCAGCCAAGAAGCATATATCATCCTCAAAGGCAGAGTTCCCTCTCGAAGAAGCACGCATTGCTTACGAGGAAGGCTGCTTGCTTCTCGAACGCGCGCTGCGCCCTCGCGAATGCGTCGTTGAGCAAGCTAAACAGACATTTGATCGCTGTATAGGACTTTGTTCGTGTGACTCAAAGGAAGAAACGAACAATTTCTTGTGGAAGCAACATGACCTAGCGCGTATGAAGAAAGCAATGCTGCTGTTAGATTGCCACACAACATCCGGACGAAAGGATCGCTCGATTGACGAGAAAAGTCTTATCGAGGCAAGGCTGTGCCTCGACAGACTCAAAATAAACATTGTTGAGGAAATGTCAAAATTTGCGCAGACCCAATACCACCTGGTAAGATCTGATCAGTACTTCCGGGAAGGGCGCTTTGTTGACACTGACGCGCATGCGCGAAAAGCCCTCGATTTGTCACGCACGTACCACTTTGACATTGGATGCGCAGCCAAGGGTCGATTGGAACATTACAGCAAAATTCTAAACTGCGATTAGCAGACCCAAATGGCGAAACGCTATTAAAATGTCTTAACTAAGTTAGGGAATTGATGAAGTTTGTGTGCTCATAACCAAATGTTGAAATATACTATTATGTTACAACGAGCAAGTCTGATCTCTTTTCCTTTTATTCAGTCGAAACTAATCCATGGTTGCATTTTTTTTGACGATTTAACTCCATCACGTTCTATTGGTCTGAAAAACATTCGCTACCTAACCCTTCTCTCTCTCTCTCCCCCTCCCCCCCCCCCCCTACGCTTCAGGGACAAAATATCAACCACTCTCGTATCAGTCACTCAAGCTGAGATGCATTTCGTGATTAATAGGCACGACAAGTGTTTTGAAAGCTTTCGCTACTGCACAAGCCGTAATAAATGTAATTTGAAGCCCTTGAGAGATCGTAAGAGACCATAAGTCACAAAATACTCGAGGAATTTTCTATACTACTACATACATGAATTAAATCTTCATCATCATTGTTCGGAAGCGATAACGAAAATTTCCTAACTGCGACTAAAACTGAAAAAACACAAGCGATACCGAAAATCTCCTAAATGCGACTAAAACTGCGACTAAATTCGACTAGAAATGCGTACGCGTAACTTGCTTACGAACTGATTGACGTTAAATGGTTCAGCGTGCGCGCGCTAATTGTACGACACGCCAGTCCGGTACTTCCTTCTTAACAATCATCATCATCGCTTGTTGCGCCATTAGGCGCATATGGCCGTCACATTATCCACCCAACTCCGGCTTAGCCACATCTTAGCTCTTCCATCCCGCCTTGCTTCTCTCTCTTTCGACAGTCCTTTTCCAAGTGGTCTTTAGTCTCCCTCTCGCCCTTCGACCTTCTGGTGTCCATCCCAGTGCCGTAAAACAGTCGTTCACACCCTCTCTCCTGAGTACGCGTCCTAACCAGTTCCACCTTCTTCGCACCTCGCAGCTAATTTCATTGATCTCTGCCATTTCAATTACCTCTCTTGTTTATCATTCCTTGAAGCCATCTAATTCTCAGTATCCATCTTAGGCATTAGCGTTGGAAACTGTTTAGTTTTCTTTCATCGGTCTATGTGATCTTTCATGTTTCACAACCATATAGCAGAACTCTACTCTTCAACCTGTTCGGCATGGGTGACCCTACCAAGAGTGCAATACTCCAACCGACAGCTCTATAGGGGTCATTGAGACACGCAAACTGCCCCACCACGATAAAGTATTGACCCTACTCGGAACAGCGAATTAAATTTGGTTTGAAAGATAATTCTTAGTTCTCCTTGAGTGTTTCTGCTTGAAGTGACCGTTAAATACAGCTGAAAGACAATACAAACAAGCCGTTGGGACTCAGTAAAGGGCGACCACGACCGCTCAACAGAGGTGACCGCTCAATAGAGATGAAAAATACAGTAGTTAAGGGTAAGAAATTTCAGGACTTTGAAGACCGACCGCTTACTACGGTGCCACTTAACCCTTCACACACTAACGTCGGAATGCATATTCTCTATACAGTTCTCTAAACATTTCCTAAGGTGCTGACAAAGAGAATTTGTCTAACGATCAAGAGCTTCGCTCGTAGGTGATCATTTCCTTTATTCTACTGACCTTAATATTTGATTCAGGGGTGATTTGGTAAGGAGAAATTAGATGTCAGTCACTCTTAGGAGTTAAAGAGTAATACAGGTTCGACTGTACTAACAAAGGAACTTAATATATTTTGAAACACGCGCGGATATGGCTTGGACGAATGAGCGTGACCCCCCCCCCCCCCCTTCTATTCTTCTCCTCACGATCATTTGTGCAGAGATATAAATTCTATCAGATGCGTTCAATTTCAGGGGAGGAAAAACATAACCTCAGCTTATTCCATAAAACTCACGCAATTTATCGGTTACCATTGTAAAATACTGAAGTAGTACGAAGTCTTACATGACTGTGCCCAGAAGTTGATATTGATCGTTGTTCTTACATTCAGGGGTTCAAATCAACGTTTCTTTCATGACAGGTCTGTGCCCGGATGTTGATATTGATCGAAAAATCTTACAATCAGGGGTCTGTGTTGATCGTAAATTTTACATCCAGTGCGTATCCTGTGCTCAGATGTTGATATTGATGTTACAATGCCACATCATGTTAAACCTGTGTCCTAATGTTTATACCGATGGTAAAATGTTACAACTGGGGGTCTGCTTGCAGATGTTGATATCGATCGTGAATGCTTTCGTTACATCCAGAGGTCTTAGATTCTTATCTTACAGCTAGAGGTTTTCAATTAAACCTCTGAATAGTTGCTATGTAACAATGACGACTTATATAAGGGGGCTTTTTGTTAAAATTTTACGGTAGTTTTATAGAAAGGTCTATTCCCAGCTACTGATATTGATCTGAATGTTTTGTACTCAATAGTGGAACTCGTCCTTTTTTGCACAATGTTTTCTTTCCCTGTTTTGTTAATTAGCTGTCTATTTAGAAGATGCAAAACTGCATCGAAGAGCCATAGTTATGCAGAGTAACTTTGATGTTATTGATAATTAATGCTGTGAAGAAGATAAGTAAATTTTCTGTGTTTCCTTAAAAAAAATTCGTCTCATTAATACTTAAGTATGATGCTCCTCTGCCTATCCCCAAATGGGTTCACATTTTAGTTAATGTGTCAGGGCAAAACGAAGAGAACGCTTTAAATTGTTTAATCTCATCCCCGAGGGGTATTCTACCTGATGATTCCCACGCTATCAAACAAATAGACCTTTAAAAAGACTCTCTGTCTCAGCCTTGACCCTTCAAATCAATTATATCAAGTTGTGATCCAGAACAAACAGTTTGTCGAAATTTCTTTTCTTTTTTTTTTTTTTTTTCTTTTTCCATCTCAGTTCTAAGTTCCCCCGTAAAATTATAATCAAGAAGAGCATGACAAGGGCTTTGATAAGAAATTTCTTGGGTAACAATCTCATCTTGTGTTCACTGATAGCAGATCGCCTTTCTCAACTCTACACAAACAATAGCCTCTATTTGACGCCAAAATATGCACGGATATTTGTGGTTTAGCTACGTGCCATTTCTGCATATGAGATCGATATAACGTAACGCGCAAAACGCTCAGAGTTAGGAATCAGAGGCTTTGTTTTCCGACAAGTCATTGCGTGATGTGGAGAGAAGTGAAGGCAATGCCTCATACATCCTCCTTGATCAATTAGTTGTCATAATAATAACTGCGTTCGCAGTTAGCCCATGTTTTATTGACGTTTTTAAAGTCGCATGGCAGTCAAGCAAAACCACTCGAAAACGAGTCAATAGGATCACTTCTATATACACCATATTATGATAATGATACAAATAAAAGTTTTTGATGCGACAATCTGTAAGCATTCTTCAATTGATCATCACACAAGCAATTCGCCGTCTCCTCAGTAGCTGAAAAACAGGTTAGAAATATTTGAAGAAGCTCGAGCACAAACATATAGTAAGAATCAAATCAAATTGTATTTTGTTTCTGATCAGATAAGTCTTTTAAAATCATCAGTAATAATTACTATAGTTATATTTAGTTTTTTTCAGTATCTGTCAACATGATCCTTGTACGGCCCAAATAGATCTAGAAGTAGATTTCGAACCAGCGAACAGTTTAGTGGTAATTAGTTCGCAGGGAAGTAGATTTTAAATTCAAAGTTGAGGTGCCAGTAAATAGTTTCAAAGATTTCAGTTAAATTCTCGGTGGCTTTCAGTTCAAAGAATTTCTCAACTGCATGTCTCCATTATATTGGCCCCAAAGCCTCGAGCTTAAGGTTAAGATTAAACAGATAAATGTTGTAAATAATGAATTCAGTCACCGTAATCTCAAAACCTTAAAAAGGAGCCATTTTTCTGTTGCAAAACTGATGCGTTTTTCTGGTTGAAAAATAGAGTGGTAGAACCGATGTACTCTTCACTACTTTAACAAGAGTAGAATTATCCCTCAGTGAACTTAAATCGATTAAGCACATAGCAAACAAAGCCTTCGATCATCCCCGAGTCCCTAGGAAAGTAAAGTTCTTTAACATAGGCATAAAGCAGTTTCTTGGAATTTCTTTGCAAGAAAATGTTTTTTTGGTATAAGATAATCTTGGACATAGATTAAAGATATCACCGGTCTGAAGAAAGTAGGTAAAAATTCAAGGATAAAAGCAAAGTTGCGGCAGCCTCTTACGGCAACTGACCATGAACGCCCTTTCGGTTTTGTGTTCACTCCCTGTGACTGAATAAATTATTGGTAACTTTTTATTGGTACGTATGTTCAAAAGAATTGGAATGCTGATAAGTGGGCTTCAGTTGTCATGGTGGTGACGCCCAAGGGTGAAAACGTTGTTTAAAAAATGAACTTCCATTTTTCCTAAGTTCTAAGTTCCACTGTACAATTCTAATCAAATAGCGCATGATAAAAGCTTATAAAAGAAATTGCTTCGGAAACAGTCTCATCTTGTGTTCACTGATAGCAGAGAGCCTTTCTTAACTGTACAATAGCCTCTATTTGGCACCAAAATATGCACGGATATTTGTGGGTTAGCTTCGTGCCATTCCTCCATATGAGATCGATAACGTAAAGCGCAAAACGCCCGGAGTTACGGGGATCAGAGGCTCTGTTTTCCGACAAGTCATAGTCTGATGTCGAGAGAAGTGAAGGCAATGCCTCATACTCCCTCCTTGAACAATTAGTTATCATGATAAGAAATGCGGTCGCAATTAGCCCATGTTTTATTGACGTTTTTAGAGTGGCATGGAATACATGCAAAACCGCTCGAAAACGAGCCAATAGGATCACTTCTATATGAACCATATTATAATAATGATACAAATAAAAATTTTTGATGCGACAATCTGTGAGCATTCTTTAGTAGATCATCTCACTAACAGTTCGCCATCTCCTCAGTAGCTGACAAACGGGTAAGAATTATTCGAAGAAGCTCGAACATAAACACACAGTGAGAATCAAAACAATTTATATGCTGTGTATAGCTCTTCTAAAATCATCAGTAATAATTACCATAGTTATAATTAGTTTGTTTCAGTATCTGTCAACATGATCCTTGTACGGCCCAAATAGATCTAAAAGTAAATTTCGAACCAGCGAACAGTTAAGTGATCATCATTTAGTTCGCAGCGAAGTAGATTTTGAATTCAAAGTTGAGGTGCCAATAAATAGTTTTAACGATTAAAGTTACGTTCCCGGTGGCTTTCATTTCAAAGAATTTCTCAACTGCATGTCTCCATTATATTGGCCTCAAAGCCTCGAGCTTAAGGTTAAGATTAAACAGATAAATGTCGTAAATAACTGATTTCAGTCACTGTGACCTCTTTAAAAGGACAGCGTATCATTTTTTTTTTTTTTGAGAAATAGAGTGGTGGAACCGATATACTCTTCACAACTTCAACAGGAATAGAATTATGCCTCAATAAACTTAAATCTATTAAGCACAAAGGAAACAAAAGCTTTCATCACTAGAATTATGCTTCAATGAACTGAAATCGATCAAGCACAAAGGAAACAAAGCCTTCGATCATCCCCGATTCCCTAAAAAAGTAAAGTTCTTTAACATGAGCACAAAGCAGTTTTTTCCAATTTCTTTGCAAGAAAATGTTTTTTCGGTATGAGATAATCCTAGACATAGTAAAAAGAGATCACCGGTCTGAAGAAAGGCGGTAAAGAATGAAGGATAGAAGCAAAGTTGCCGCAGCCTCTTATGGCAACTGACCATGGACGCTTTTTTGGTTTTGTGTTCACTCCCTGTGACTGAATAAATTATTGATAATTTTTCATTGTTCCGTCTGTTCAAAATAATTGGAATTCTGATAAGTGGGCTTCAGTGTCCATGGTGGTGATACCCAAGGGCGAAAACGTTGTTTAAGAAATTAACTTCCATTTCTCCTGATGAGAATTTTGCGTGAAGCTCGATGCGTGTAACGTCTTTCCCGGCGCCAGGTCTTCCCTTCATTGTAACATATAAATGCAAAGTTGAGCTGTGAGGTAGAAGATTTAAAAATTTTACTGCCTTGCTGAACCATTGTTTTACTCATTAAATATTTTATTTAGCTGCGTTGCCGTTGCCGCTGCCGTTGCCGTCGCCGTCGTGGTTTTCTTAAAATTCCTTTTAATGATAAAGCACGGTTAGATCCAGAATCCTCTGGAAAAAGATAAAGCAAAGAATCTGTTCCGAACTACTCACCTCTTATTACAATGTCTTGAGGCAATAACGATATCTGTGCTTTTTTAAGGGAATATATCAGCGGTTTGCTGACACATCAACGATGAAGACTGCATTCCTAGCAATGGTCTTGGCCCTCATGATCATATCAGTGACGTCACGTTCAACTTTTGAAGGTCTGTAGACGAGCGAGAAACTTGCATTAATTTTTTACTTTTAATCTTTAAATTCTTTCCGGAAACCTCTGCTTTTAAAATAAGTTGACAGAATTTGGGAATGAAGAATGAAATGAAAATAGTCTAGAACATTTACGACACTGAGAGGAAAGCCACAATATAAGTTGCGATAAATTACGTGAAAAGTAAAAACAAAATGAGAAATAGTTTTACACGCAATTTGCTCATTATAGCACAACTAACTCCAAAGTTATCCCCTTTTGAAACTGGGCAAAGGTATGATCTGAATGCATACTTAGTGCCTAGCCTCTAAAAGCCTCGAAATTCAGTCTAAATTCACGATTTAAAATAACGTCGCCCCTATGCGAAGTTCCTTCGCCCCGATACATGGTTACGTCGCCACCTACATCCGAAAGGTTAATAACTTCCGACGCAGTTTCCCTGATTGTGAAATCTCTTCGGTGATTTGTCTTGCAAAGACTCAAAAAATTCCGTATAATTATTGACAATTGTAAAGGCCAGTTTTACTGGATTACCAAGGCGAAGGGAGTTCTAAAGTTTTCAAGTCCTCTTAAAAAAATGTTTCTATGGCATTTTCTAGATCGCTTCGTCAGAGAATACCTGAGCGACTTGGCAGAGAAAAACTGTAACGAGGGAAGGTGTTACAGTACTTGCTTGTTCACTGCTCCAGATTATAGCTGCAGGAAGAAATGTTGCGGTATGTAAATCTGAAATAATTAAAAGAAGGGATCGGTCATTATTAATAGCGGGAGAGGGGTGGGATGGGGGGGCGGGGGGGGGGGAACTCGGGGTATTTTGGTCGTATCACAATAAAATTTACTTTACCCTCCTGTGAGAAAGAAAATGCCCCCAGAACTTCCAAATACTTCATTTTTGAATGAATTAGAGTGTTTAACACTTTCCAAGATTTGGAGACCCTCCCTCTCTCTCCCCCCTCAGGCGATAAATAGTGGCTGGCAAAACGTCAGTCATGTACCACTACTGACAACAGTCCTTCTCAGGACTACACTCACCTGGACGATCGGACTGCATAATCGCAGTATTTTTTGATAACGTGTATTTTCTGAATAGCAATTTATTCGTTAGAGAGCGTTATCTGCCCTTTGAACAACTGGGCTGAGAAGTTTTAACTCTCAAAAATAGAAGAAAATGATTTGATTGTTATTGAAGCTACAACTTCGTACTTTTATAGATGACTGTTATTCTGAGTGCATGGCTAGAGGAACAAAAACAGGATCCACGTGTCGACACGAATGCAAGATTCCTAGCGGATATTTCGGAACCACCCTTGGTTAGGATGTAATGTACGTTTGAAGGATCCTCGTCTCGACTGGAAATCATTCTTTTTCATAAGAAACTATGACAATATGCGTATTTTGTAAGACAGGTCTAAATTTTCCTCTTTCGTAGTGTGCAATTTATCATAATCTGTTCCATTCATAACTACCCTTGTTTTCTATTGACAAATTATAGCCTTTATTTGTTACTTGATTTCACCAAGCTGATACTTTGTATCCTCCTTTAAGCTGCAAATAAATTCAGTTGAAAAGCAGTTGGTTTAAAGCTGTTTTACTTTTTTTTTTCTTAACCCCTAAACTCCTGAGAATCATTGGCATCTTATTTCTCCTTGCATTATCACCGTCGAATCAAACAGCACGGCCATGAGAATAGAAAAAATGATCATCCACGAGGGATGCAGAACAAGAGCTTTCTTCAGGAAAAGGGTGATGCGGGCAAACAACCATAACAAGTAAAGGAAATACATTTTATATGACACTATATTCCAGGAATGGTTCAGAAAAATAACTGGAGCAGCTAGTTTGGACAAAATAAATCATTAGAACTTGCGAGTTAACCTTTAACTTCCGTAAGTGACCAAGACAGAATTTCTCCCCACAATATCGATACAATATCAAACAGAAAAGTGATGAGAATGAAGAAAAATATCAATTATGGGATTACTAATTGATCTAGTACAAATTCTCCAAAGTAAAGTTATGAGAATCGTTTGGCAAACAGTAAGGAGAATTACTAATGAGATCTTGGGAGTTAAAGGGTTAAAAGAACTGACAAAGGTTGAACTGAATGTACTTCTCCGCAGCGACTCTGGTCGTCTAGGATAACAAACACGTGACCTTACCAAGAATATCATAACCGTAATTATGACAACACAAAGTCTACCCACGATAGCCATTTCTTACTTGACGTTTTTTATAGAGGTGAACGAGTCACTCGAGAACAGAACCCATCTTTTCTTGTGCCCTGCTTGGTTAATAGTAATTTCAGTTGCTCTTAACAAAGTTAGGTCTAAATTATGTAATTACATGATAAAGGACAAAGGTGTCGCCGATACAGTGTTCTTCAACAATATTTTCAAGGTCGATGGAACGTAGAATCCTCGCTTAAACTTCAGAAGTAACAGAGGATTCATTCTTTGTGCAGACAGTTTAACGAAGAAAAATGCTTTCTCCACAACAACGAGTGATTTGATTCCATCTTTTTACAGAGCAATGACATACCGACGTTGCACTTTATAAGGATGGCCGACAAACAAAGAATGAGGTCTTTTCATTCTGAAGCCCTTCCTTTCATTAGTTCGTTTGGTTTTTGAATTGTATCATATCAAAAGTTAATCCTTGCAAATTTCAATCCTCTACTAAGTTATGGTGGAAAGGTCACCTAATTTTTACATTGAATGTTGCGATATGAAACGAACTTAGAAGGAAGAGCAGGTCCTTACGACACAAAAATTTTAAGGAAATTTGCAGCAGCTATTTTGCGAATATGAAGCATCAGAACTTGTGAAATTTTTCAACTTTTACTCCTCACTGCTAATTAATGTTTTTTGGCCATATTACGTCTATCCGTTAAACCCATTGAGAATCTCAATAATATCAGCGCAAAAATAATAAGTAACTAAAGCTATTTAGGCCCAATATCAGAAATTAAGGCAATTCAGCTGAACTTTGCCTGTGCTGAATACTCACTGCAGGTCAGTCTTTTTATTTTTTTACTGCGTGCGTTTATCTTCCATTAAAATTGCACAGGATTTTTGCAGGGATTAGCAAACGGCTTTTGTTCGAAAAGATCAGGTCATTCGGAAGTCTATGATTAAAGCAGAAACACGATAGAGGACAATCATGATGTCAAGGATGCAGTGTTCTTCAGGAATTTTTACCAAGTCCTTAGGGTATTTGATTCAAGATTGCTAAAACTTCAAAAACTACAAAGCATCTATTATCCGCGTAGACTATTGGATTTAAACAGATTACTTCTCTCACTGAGAGCACAAGTGAGTGTATTGAGCTCATTTACTGAGAGGGCTAAGACTGTTACATTACTTTATGGGACAAAATTCACGAACACCCCACTTTGACGTGGCTGGTAGATAAACAACTACTGTTTACTCTTAAATACTTTTAGACGTTCAGAATACGATGACGTCATATTTTTCAAAGCCCTTTAATTTATTTTTTTATTTATTTGTTAAGCTATGCAGATTTCAGCATAATATCGGCATTATCTACGAATGTTTTATCTATCCAAATGTCAATTCAGTGCTCAGTTATGGGGCTGAACAATTAAGTTATGGAGCCATTTTTGGCTCAATATCAGAAATTGAGTCAATATTGGTCTGTCAGTTCGTTTCGGTTTTTTAGAGGGCCTGTCTGATACAAGAAGAATGCGATTTCTATTTTTTTGAAGCCATTTGTTTCTAATGAAGTCTGGAAAGCCAGTCCGTTCTTTACACTTCCATTGTTCCTATCCATTAAGAAATTTATTTAATGGCATTGAGTAAATCTCTTAAGTCACTGACTGAACCAAACATTCAATAAGCCAGTACCAAAGGCAATAAGTCATTTGAACTTTGCCTGTGTTGACGACTCCCTGCAGGTAAGAATTTTTCTAGAAGTGACGTTTCAAGCGTAGGCCTTCGCGCTGACGAAGGGTAAACGCTCGAAGCATCAGCTTTAAAAACTCTTTACGGTTGGCAATTTAAATTATCAACTCAAAAGATAAAAATGAATAATTTCAGGGCAACAGCTTTGTTTTAGAATAGAATAGGTTTTATAAGGAAATCTTCCCATGATGAAGCCATTTTGGCCAGATATCGGATATTAACGCAATTTTGGTTTCAGGCTTCTCTCTGTGACAACAGTTTTCTGTCGCAATACAAGAATGCAATTTCTATTTTTGCACAACGTTCATTCGTGATGAAATCATGCTATGGAATCTGTTCTCTTGACCTGGATTGTTCTTATCGTTATTTAAATATCTTAATAATTAACCGAACTGAGCCATTTATCTCCCAACACCCAAAGTTATCAGTCATTTCAACTTTGCTTGAGCTGACGAATTCCTGCAGATAAGACTGTATTTTCCACCCCGGGATTTCATCGTACAAAAATCATCTCTGATTTCTGCAGATATTAACAAACGGCTTATTTAAAGGTGCACAAAAAAGCATATTGTTAGGATACACAAAGAGCATGAAGATCTTGCATAAGACGGGATTTCATCGGAATTCTTAAATAAATTGAATAACAGGCCCATAAGGATTTAAAATCATTCATTTACGGCGGAATGAACAAAACGAATCAACCAGTCTAAAAACATGCAGGTTCATTGTCGGACGACTGAAAAACGATAGTGTTTGGATGGCGAAGAGTTAGTCACGTCTTGAAATTTATGAGCAAACCAACAGTAGACCTCTTCAATCGCTCTGACGAAGGGCTAACGCTCGAAACGTCAGCTTTTTTACCCTTTACGGTGGCTAATTTACGTTTTCAACCCAGTTGTTAACACTCAATTACCTAGTAGACCTCTTTAGCCTGTATATTTTGCTTTCATATTGAGGATCCCAAGAGAATTCCATTGTTCATCTTTTGTTAATGATAAGTACATATACATGTGAAAAAGAGGAAATCAAAATAAACAGCCCTCTAGAGTATTTTCACATAATCTAACTTAGTAAAATAAAACATAAAAGCTCAAGACTCTATTACTTTTATTTCGGAGCTATGAGCATGAATTTTTTCAATGCAAACTCGATTGAAGCAAATTAGAACAATCTCGTGAGTGCTTATTGATCTGAAATCATGATTTCTTAAAAGTTCCTTGAACTCAGCTTTTAAACTCTTCACAGTGGCCAATTTACGTTATCAACTGAGTTGATAAAACTAAATATCCCTGTTACACTCTCCTACCGACGCAGCACCACAGTTTCCTCAGAAACTTACCCCCTTTATCGAACTGCAAAATAGTTAAGACGTTGAGACCAATAGAAAGTAATCTTCTCATAGCCAGTCGCCTTCCAAATTAAAATGATTTGTTCAAAAAGATACCTGTCCTCTCTTTCTCTTCAATTAACTTTTGTTAGTGGTGGCTTCGAATATTCCAGCTTGCGTCCCTAACAACGATTCTAAAAGGAGGGGCAAGTTTATCAATTACAGAATTAATCTAAGACCTGTTGCAAGTAGTCTGCTGTGTTTGTTTTGAATGCAATGAAGTTATTTGTTTTCATTCCTCTTAGACTTCTCACCGAATCTCACCAACGGTACCACTGATATCATGAAGACCCTTTATGTTGTCATACTCGCAGCTTTGGTGGTTGTGGTGATGTCACGCGCTCGTCATCCGAAAATACCCTTATCGCCGCTCAAAGGTATCATGCAGTAAGAACTGCTGTGACTGACATTCTCCATAAGCAGGATTACAGTGATAATCTAAATTACAATATGAAAACTTAAACTACCTTTTTTGAATTTCCTTGAGGGCGGACATTTCTCTGCAGTGGCGGTTGAGTTAGTTATAATGCTTTGGTCGAATTTTTTTTGCTAGAATTAGCAATTCCCCACATGCGAGGTTCATAATTTTACTTGCTTCCGCTTTAGATATCTTCGCACTGATTTTAAAATCTTTCCTCTAAATCAATTTTTTTTCCTGAAGTTTCATTCCCTGGTTCAGCCCATACAGCGTAGTCCTTCGAATCAGAATCCTTGTTGCGTATTGACTGTGTTGCAAGCATATTACGACAAAAAATATTCCTTGCAATTTCAAAAACAGTTTCTTGATTTTCATAGTTTTCCTCGCGATTAAAGAATATTTTATGACGACCAGTATTTTTCATGGTGGAAAAATCTTTGAGAACAATTGATATAAAAAATGTAAAACTTGGAATTGCAAAATATCTTGTGATTGTCCCTTATCAGTTTCCATACTACTAGGTCCTGTTCTTATTCACAAGTACGTTTAAATGATGATGCTTCGTTCCTCAGATTTTATCCTAGTTATGACTAATTGGTATTTAATGGGTCTTCTTATTTTGTCCATCATTCGACGTGCGGCTACAGATCAACTCGGTTCTTACATTGTTTTCTTACTGTTGACAATTGGAGCGCACATTTTTAGAAAGAGCTAACGGAAAACACGTGACTATAAAATCAAAGAAAAAAGAAGCCAACTAATCCATGAGTTAGCTTGAGAAACGACCTTTATGTCAAGCCCCATTTTCTTAGGATTAAGCTAATCATTATTACAACCTCCTTAACTATAGAACGCTCTTTCAAGGGCTCATTTATTACAAGCCCAATCTGAGTCAACTCTGTTCTATGACAGTTCTATTAATATATTTTTACTTTACGAGATTGCCGTAAAAATTGTCTTTAAAATCCCTCGATCGCCAAATTCAATTTATACGTAACTTCCCTTGCTTCCTTTTACAGAAAAGCTGGCCGATCTTGGAATAGAAATGAATGGCAAAGAGATAAGGGATTTTAAGAGAGACCCCGCTTGCAACGACGCGTGTTATGAAAACTGTGAGGAAGAAGTGGAAGCTGGTGAGGCGACAGACCGCAACCATTGCTGTGAATAATATGTACCCAAATATTTTAGGTAATGCTTACTTTTCACTTAATAGTCCGTTTTACAGTTGTGTGCTTGGTTGCCAAGCCTTTAAATAAGCTAAGGTTGACCTTGTTATGATACTAACCTTGCTGCTTTTCAAATGCAGATTACTTTGTTATCATGCTAAGTAGATACTGGTCTCTGTCACAACAAGATCACCTTCAGCCTCACTCCAAATCAAAGGCTTTGAAACTAAATTCACACCTGTAAAATGGCCTTTTCCAATTGAAGTAGCTGTCAATATCTATCACATTAGGGGATGGTGGGGAGGAAATGAGAAGGATGAATAGTTTTTAGGGGGAGACGTGGAGGATCCTTGGGGGGGGGGATAACATGGTATTTAGGGAAAAGGAGGGAGGACCAATCATCGCCAACAGAGTTTAAAGGTGAAAGGTGAAAGGTGAACCATAGAACCTGACAGCAAATGAGGGAGATCATGATAATATTACAGAGCCTTACAGGGTGATCATCGCGAAACAGCCACAATCCTCAAAGAGCTAACGTTCGAAACGTTAACTTTTTAACTCTTTAAGATGGCCAATTTCCGGTATCAACTTAGTTGACTATACCAAATTACCCCAGTATGTATGTATTCACTCTGAATTCCCCAGGGGTCATGTGATATTTTCCCCCACGCTAATCGGGCATCCGGCGTAATTGCATTGGCTTGCGAACAATAATGGCGCTCTACAAGGCACTCTAGCTACAATGTAATTCTAGAATAAAAACTGTGAGGACTACTATAGATGCACTATATTCTAAAATTCACCGCTCGCAAGACGATAATTACTCTTAGCCATTGCTAAACATCAGTTTTTGGTATCTTTTCGAGGATTATATTCAATGTAAAACACCTCCCCCTCCCCCTTTCCGCACCCTGAGGTAAAGTGTCAAATGTCCCCAAAAACTATTTTAAGAATTAGACGTAGGCATTCTGTAACCTTACGGCCAAAGTTTGATAATTTAAGTCTTTTTTAATTGATTGAGAAATACCGGGTACAACAAGAACTACCTTCAGGAAAGTAATCTTGACAAATTCTGAGCAGGTGGCATCGTAAATCACGAGAATGCAAGAAAACATTAAAGTTAATTAGCACATCCGCTAATTATGCACTTAATGATTCTTTTAGGTTTTGTTCCGCAGACCTGGTATCGTGGAAATACCAAGGATTCACGGAGTTTCTTTGCTTTCGACTTTGTAACTCACAGTGTGTATAAGTGTGTGAACGTGGTTTATTCAACAGGCGCGAAGATTGAAAACAGAATAGCTGTAGTTAAAGGGGGTTTATGCAATGTTTGCTTGTTACATCTAAAAATGGTTCACGATAAAATGACTTTGGTTTCAAAAGAGCAGCAATTCACTTCTGCAAGCTCTAACCTAGAGTTTGACTTAATTTGAATAAAATCTGAGTGATTAACGTCTTACTTGAATGTGATTTTTTAGATTTGCAATTTCCTTTGGATACTGAGATAGATTTCTCACGTCTCGTCAATACCATACCGTCACTTCCAACTTCGTGAGGAGGTTGGTGCGTTTTTGCCCTGTTATCTCCATCATTTTCACCAACAACAGACGTGGAACGCCCTTCAAAATGAACTTAACCAAGTTACAGATCTTTAACCTTTTCACCCTTAAGGGTGACCAGAATTTAATTTCGTCTTTAAATATCACCCCAGAATCACAGATTAAGGTCACGAGAATAAAGGCAATGTTCACCAACTGGAGAGGCTCTGGATTGTTCAACAAATTCTCCTTGTCAACACCTTAGGAAATGTATAGAGAACAGTATGGAGAATATGCATACTGATGTTAGGGTGTTAAGAGTTAAAGGACGATTCGATTGAGGCCTTGAGCTGCTGTATTTCTTTATTATTCCAAGCTTTGCTGATCTACGACATCGTCACTGAATGTAAAGAAAACGTTTTACTATGCGTGATATAAAAGCGACGTAAGTGATACGATTAATTAGAATATATGAGTTGGCCAATTGTGGCGATGTTAACTCAAAACTTGTTAGGATTGGAATCTATAAGAATAAAATATGTTCAAATTGTTCGTGTCAACTGCACTGCTTTTATTTCATGCATGGTGAAATATTTTCTTTACATTCCCCAATGATGCCGTGGATCGGCGAAAGCTTTGGAAAAAAAAGAAATACAGTAACACAAGGCCTCAATTGAATCGTCCATCCAATCAACATGCTACTGAAGGACAACTTCAATCATTTAAAGATGTGTTTTTTAGCACTATGGGGAGAGCTTTCCCATGGGCACGCTTAAGGATGCATTAAAATGTTCCTGCATTTTCCCCTTGAGAGTCCCGGTTTCGTTTGCTCACGTGGTCGGAGAAACGAGTAAAACACCCTTAACGGAATTGATAACGAAAAGGTCCGTGGAAGAAAATGGCGTTTCTGCCGCGAGCTGCTGGTGCTTTTACTTACGCTGATATTCTGTGGTAAAAATCACGTTTCCATCTGAATCTTTCTGTGTGTTGGACAATTTTGACTTAATCGAATGCGCGGGGAGAATGCAATTGCAAGCGTGAATACTTGCTCGAGGACGGTACACATGCCCCGTACAATGGGGCGCCTGATCATTTTCGAACATGAGCAAGTATTAATTTAAGTAATATGAAAAGCAGTTGGGGATGAGTGCTCTAAATCCCTTGGCCTCACAACAGAGACGATTCACATACTGTTGTAAATATATCAATGTATATGGGTCAGCATGCGATTTTACGGCGAAACTATAACAGAGTTTAAGCAAACTTCAAATGGCAAGCAAATGCTCGAGAGTGTGTGGTAACAAAAACTAAATTGCAAAAGAAGCTTGGATTTCGATGAGTCACAATTACTGGTGGAGTGAAGATTTATTTAAGCAGAAATGCAGAAAACAAATTGCATTGGAACTAAAACTTACATCTGTGACCTTATACCTTTACAGTCCCCTTACACACCTTAAAAATTGTATCAACATCCATGAAGCCATGAATATTACTAATTAAACTATAAAAATCGTGCAAATTCTAAACGATTCTTCCAAGCTGAGCGAAAAATTAACGTGGTCATCCGCCGGGTCCCAGCGCTAAAGCCAGATTCCGCAAAAACTCGCACAATAGAGTAACGCAATATAGTCAAGCACAGCTTCATTAGATCCAGAGTCGGGGTTCATGCTAATTACAGCAATGGCTACAGCTTGATCCCAACCCTTCTCTTTCGTTTTCAGCTTCGCAGTTTTGCCAACATGCATTACGACAACCAGGTTCTCTCTTCAAAAGAAAATTCCTTGCCTCGCTCCCTTCCATTCTTATTTTATAATTGGTCATCTGTTCTGTAAATATAAAGTAAGGGAAGAAATACATTTAGAAAAATTATCTTCACGATTTCGATTTTCTCCATTAAAAAGGTGATATCCACAAAAGCACTTAAAACCAGGATGAAGACATTGCGACATTTTTTATACTTTGAAAATAAAATATAGGCCCATGTCAATATGAAATTTGTCTTCATGTGTTTAACTCAACGTTTCACGAGTGAGCTTAGCAAATGAGTGAGATATCGAGTTGAACACAAGATGAAAGAATTCCATATTTACAAGCAAACATGTGTTATTTTGTTTATCATATGTATACCAAGGGCCTGCCTTAACGGACATGAAAATTTCGATAAAGGACCTCGGATGAAGAATGGTGAACATTCATCAACCCATCTGATTGGCGCTGAAGGCGAGTGACGTGTCAGCAGCTGATTGGCGATATCAAACACACGTGAAAAATTATCGTGATTTTACACATGTGCAGTTGCAGCATTTCTCAGAGCTGGAAATCCTTGCAAAATACTGCAGTTAATATGATAAAATTATTTAAGAAGAAATTTGCAGTAGCCAGGCGGGGGTAATTAAAAATCAGATCTCATGGATCAAGAGAGCTAGCAATGGTTTCACTCCTTATACCTTTCCGCAGTGACTCCGGTAGTTTAGGATAACGAACACGTGACGCCACCACGAAAATCATAGATGCAAGGACGACAACACAAAGAGTCCGCATGATTGCCAACGTATCTCGAAAAGCCGGGATAAAGTCTGAAAGGAAAATGAGACAATGAATTGCTGCATTGGAATAAATGACCCACAATCTGGTCAGGCGATTCTGGTAATGTAGAAAGAGTTCGGTCTTCTTCATCCTAAGTTACTTGAACGATTTTCTGGAATTGTGCAATTCCAATTTTCCAACGTCTCATAAAAGTTTAAACCTTTGCAGCACCGTATTTAAAATTTTGAACCAAAAGCTCTGCAAAGGAGACAAAGACATGTTGTGTGATGTTTTGTTTTTAAGCTTGATGCATTTATAAGTGTTTTTGAATATTCTTCGTTGGTTCACTAAATCAATGGAAATAATCTTGTTGGCGACGCTTGAGGGCAGAGCAAATTATTATTCTGTTTAGAAATTGTTTATGGATGATTGAGGCAAAATGCAAAAGATGAATTTCTTTCTCTTCGTTTAAGATTAGTTCTTGTTCCTTTAGAAAAAAAAGCTAGAATTGGGAAGACTTGTGCAACGATCTGTGTTCATCACTTTATGTATCGAATATTCAAATGTGTGAGCATTTTAGACAGTCATGGCATTGAGTTTTGAAGGAGAATTCAACTTGTGATCACTTTTAAGAGTAAAATGGTCTAAAACAGCGTGCCTTGCTCTTATGATGAGACTGGATGAAGGTGTAATAACAGAGCTAACTTTTCAAACACAGCTAACTGATCATCATAATTATTGAAACGATACTTTGTGTTGACGAGTTAAGCAACCTGCATATACACAGAAGCAAATAAAGATGAAATCTTACGTTCTTCGTTTGAAATAGAAATTTTCATTAAAAGTTAGCTTTGCGGAGAGGCTCATACTTGACTAATAGAATATTAAATCGAATATGAACGACATTTGCTAAGCTATGGGTGAGTATAAGCGATTAAAAGTGTCGGTAGTTCTGGGCACCTTAAATACCTAATTTGAAGGGATTTGTCAACCGAAAAGATCCATTTCCGCTGTCTAAGATAAAGAAAGTTGAGGGAGCCAGTATTTTGGAAATACCCAATAAACATTGCAAAGACTTACCTCAAGCTTAAATGAACCGGATGGAGAGGTGCTGCGAATAACGCAAGAGGTTGATCTATCAAATACAAAGTTGCATTAATTACTATGATCTTTGAACCATTTGCTGCCGTTTCAAGGCCGCTGATTTGATGTTAAGATAACACTAATTAATGGGAATTCTCAAGGGATGCATTGACTTGTTTTCCGACAACACATTGTTTTTTGGAGGGAGGTTCACCAACGCCTAACCGTTGACATCACGGTATGGCCAAAAACTAAAATGTGCCCTTAGTTACTTTAAACAGACAGAACATGTTGTCTTTATATTTTAGACCCACTTCTTTCATTCATTAGTCTACTGTGAAGATTTTGGCATTTGCATCCTATAGAAAGTTAAATCTCTTCAAATGTCGATTCACCGCTCAGTTATGGTCGAAAAAACACGTAATTTATTTCACTTGCTACTTGAAAGCAAGTAACAGACGGGGGCGAACAACCAAATTATGGAGGCGTTTTGGTCAAACAGAAATTGAGTCAATTTTGGTGTCTGGCTTCCCCTCGTTTCCTTTTTCAGTGGCTTTCTTTCATAACGCAAGAAGCATGCGGTTTTTTTTGGCGCCATTTAGTCGGAGTGAAATTGGAATAGCCAATATATTCTCTAAACTCGCATTGTTCCTATTATTACGTAAATTTCTTAGTCATCCATCCAACCAAACAGTTAATAGTTAAAGCGCCAACACCCGACACAAAAAGTCATTTCAACTTTGCCTGTGCTAACGACTTCCGACAGGTAAGTTTTTTGTTTCTTTTTTTTTTAACTTAACTCGCTAAAGATGGTATCTGCTTGATTTCTTAAGAAATTTGCAAACGGCTCATTACGAAAGACTCATTCGTTTAGAAAGGTTTCGATTCATGGTCCAATTAATCATATCTTTAGGAAAACACGAAGAGCGGGAGTCAGATTTCTTTCGGAGTTTGGAATTTCGGAAGTTGCTCTCTTTACCAACTGAAGTTTTATCAAATAGACGACTGGCAAGTGTCTCAAACTGTTGCACTGTCAAATATTGCAGTGATCACACTTTTAAATTTAAGCAAGCGTACTACTGAGCTTTGAGTGTGTACCAGCAATTAGTTTCTAAGTGCGAAGGTGTTAGTTAATTGGTACTTATCTTGCCAACTTAGCTTGAAATTTACCCTGCATGTGTTTAAATACTTACATCCACAAACTTCTTGGCTTCGCTAGACACTGTGGTTGAAGTCAGCAGGACACAGTCGGCCAGAATTTGTTTCAGCTTGAGCCATATTAAGTTTGGATTGGGCATGAATGAGTAAAAATAAACAAGGCTTGTAAACATTGCCAGAAAGAATATGTAGTTCTCAAGAATATTGGAAATTTTGTTTCCTATTCGCCTCCCCTTACCCCCTCCCCAAATAAAAACGCATGCATGGTCAACAAGGGCAAAATAGATTCGTTTAAATAACGAAATAGGAAAGAGAACTCTCATTAACCTTGCTATTCTCCAGTGTCTTTCTTTACAACTAACAAATCAAATCATTCACGAGCAAAGTTATACATAGAACAAAAATTGTGGACATACTGCAAGCATTAAATGGAATGTCGCTCACAATATTCATTGAATCTCCCCTCAGATAAACAATTCATTGCGTAGATTTTGGCATTTGCATCACAACAAAATTAATGGCAATCTCTTCAAATGTCAATTAACTGCTTAATAATGGTCGAATGGAAACATAATTTATTTTTACGTCAAAGTTTGCAACATAGAAACATGCAATAGAAACGGGCGATTGGCAAATTTATGGAGCCAATTTTGTCAGATATTAGAGATTATGTTATTTTTGGAGCTAGGCTTTTCTTTATAATTTTAAGGAGTTTTCTCACATAAAACAAGAGGAATGCAATTTCTATTTTTGGTCAGCCATTTAATCGTAACGAACCCTTCATAACCAATACACTTTCTAAATTTGCATTGTTCTAATCATTAAGTAAACCTCTCTATCACCTTCCGAACCAAGCAATCTGCGCGCCAACTCCCGAAACAAGAATTCATTCCATCTTTGCGTGTGCTGACGACTCCAGACATATAAGACTTAGATGTTTTCACTTTGTTCTTTAATCTTTCAAAGATCACACCTGATTTCTGTCAATTTTAGAACCAGGCTCCTTTTCGTAGTTTTAAGAAGTTCTCTATCATAACACAAGAAGATTGCAATTCCTATTTTGTGACGCCATTTAATCGTACCGAAATCGTGATAACCAATACACTTTCAAAATTTGCATTGTTCCTATCATTAAGTAAATCTCTTGGTCACCCACCGAACCAAGTAATCTGCGCGCCAACTCCCAAAACAATAATTCATTTCATCTTTGCGTGTGCTGACGACTCCTTACATGTCAGACTTGAAATTTTTTTAACTCTGTGCTTCTATTTTTCAAAGATCACACCTTATTTCTGTCAATTTTGGAGTCAGACTTCATTTTCTAATTTTTAGAAACTTTCTGTCATAAAACAAGAAGAATACAATTTCTATTTTTAGCGCCATTTAATTGTAACGAAATCGTGATAGCCTAGATTTGCATTGTTCTTATTATTTAGTAAATCTCTAGGCACCCACCGAACCAAGCAATCAGCGCGCCAACTCCCAAAACAACAAGCGTTTTAATCTTTGCGTGTGCTGACGACTCCTTACATGTAAGACTTGGAATTTTTTCAATTTGTGCTTTTTCTTTCAAAGATCACACCTGATTTCTGCAAAGATTGTCAAAGAGTTTGTTTGGAAAGAGCAGTTTGATAAAAAAAAGATTTCGAGTCGTGGGCTTCAAATAAATAAATCAATAGAAAGTTCAGTAATTCACCCCTTCCCTCACATTAACATTTGTTTGTGGTGACCTTGAATGTAGCCTTGCATTGCTAATAGCGTTTCGAAAAGGAGGAGGTAAATCTTACACTGCCAGAATCACTCTGCGGCTTGCTAAGTGTGGTTCGTTTTTTTTGATATTCAATTAAGCGAATTTTGTTTTCTCTCTCTTTAGATATCTCCTCGGATTTCACGTAAAGCTCCTCTGTGAACGTGAAGACCCTTTGCGTTGTCATACTTGCAGCTATGATGGTCATGGTGACGTCACGCGCTCGTTATCCGAAAAAACCGCCTGTTGCCATTGATAAAACCAAAAATTTTACAAGGTTTCATAAGTCTGCATTACATTTTCAATGGATAACTATCGTTATATTAATACGAAGTAGTCGCTAGCTAATTTTCAATCGGATTTGTTAGGTGTAAGTCGTTATGCAAAGTCACAGTACGAATAACTTTTAGCCAGCGGAGAAATTCCGTTTTTTTTTCCTTGAGGAATACGTTTTGAGTGAGGATGTAGTTAGTGTAGACCGCAATAAAGATTTTAGCTGGTTGTGCAATTCCCAGTTTTGGTGTTCATTGAGAAATAAACAATCTATTATTATAATTATCATGATCATCATTATTCTAATTAACAATTATAATTATTCACCGAAGAGTAGGTGGCTGGTGGTGAATATTATCCGAGTTACAATCTTTCAAGTTTCACCCATCTATCTATCTATCATGGTAATGAAATAAAGACAACAAATCTAAATGCTACATTTTGGGGTTTAAGGAAAAACTGGAATGGATGCATTAAAACCAAAACAAAGAAACACGCAACAACGGGGCGACCTGAGCGTCCTAATTTATGCCTCTTATGTCAGAGTTAGTGGCCTTTCAAATTCCACCTTCCTTGTTTTGTAGTTTAGGGATTCAAAGAAAAATACTGGAATTTAAAGTTGTTGTTGCCCTTTTGATGCCGCCAAAAAAAGAGAACATTTTTCAACATTCATCAAAAGCCATCCGATCTCTCAAGCGGTTATGCATTTCTGAGTGAAGAGGTCGAATCGAAGATGAACCCAAGCAATATATGAATACTTGACGACCCACGAAACGTGAATTAGAATTCACTTAAAAATACTTGTGGTTGATATAAAGCCATAACCCTCATGATACAGAGGCTTGTCACGGCTTGGGAAGCATGAAAATACATTGAGAGTTACCCCCATCTAAGCATAGTGTTTCATTTCTTAAGTGAAGCAAAGAAGAGCACCAAATACTTAAAGGGAGTCCGATAGTTTAAGAATACTTTATGAATAAAGGGATAAGCTTCTAAAGAAACTGTCGTGCTGCGTCGATGGGAGAGTATGGCTGGTAATTTAGTGTTAACCACTGAGCTAAAAACGTAAATTGGCCACAGTAAAGAGGTAAAAGGCTAACGTTTCGAGCGTTAGCCCTTCGTCATAGCGATTGGTTCTTCGTTAGCCCTTCGTTCTAATAGCTCTGACGAAGGGCTAACGCTCGAAACGTCAGCCTTTTAACCCTTTACGGTGGCCAATTTACGTTTTCAACTCAATTGTTAACATTTAAATTACCTGCTAAGAATACCTCAGTTTACTGCCAATTTTTTCAACTTCGAAAAGAGAGGAATTTTATCAAATCGAAAATAGTTGCTAACATGTTTGACTACCACAGCAAAGCAAGGAAAATTTCACACTCGAAAGACAACGGAAACGTTTTAATTTCATTCACGTTGTGAGCAGTCATGCAAATTTTTGCGAACAAAAGATAGTGTTCGAATAAAGGAAGAGTTCAGTTGACTTAGTACACGAACAACAAAAACGATCTTTTGAGGCTAAAGTTCGCTTAGTTATTATTATTAAGTTTATAAGATACTTGTAACAATTTTATTCTGATTGGGTAAGCATACCAGAATGAAAAAAGAAATTTATATAGAAGACAGAGCATATTCCAACGATCCGTGAATAATCCTTTATTCATTTTCAAAGGAACCAAACCTTTCAAGAAAACCGTCTCAGCAAGAGACCACTTCACATGTCACCCAGAACGCCAATTTCTTTGAAAATCGTTGATCCAAAAAGGCAATTACTGATACTTGTTTTACCGACAAGGATAGGGTGGCTTACTAATCACTTTCTAAAAGGTCTGATTCAACTTAACGATCATTCATTAAAATTGCTCATTGAAAAATAAACATGCTTACTTTTGACCCTGTCGGAGTGTTCTCGACAACAATGGTAGTGAATTCAATCAAGCAGTTCCTTAAAGTTTTCAAAATAAATGAAACATCAGTTTTCCAAGCGTATGAACATATCAAAACACAGATGAATGGAGGAAATACTCCCACTGCAAAATTGAGTGGGTGACTTGAGAACATATTTCGCAAGACAGGTCATCGATTACTAACGCCCATCTTTTGTATGAATAGCAAATGAAGAGTTAAAGTCTGCTCTAAAAATAATTTCAAAAACACAGAATATTGCGTCTACATATTTCATTTTGCTCTTTCTTTCACCATTTTTCTGGCTGTGCAGCTCTAGATGTTTACATCATATTGACAGTTTTTCTCTTGATATGTCGATTCACTTCTCTTTACTGGTCGAAAAAGAACAATCAATGCCTCTTTGTCATCAACTTAGACAAACATTTGCTTGCCAACTCGCAGAACAATAGTCCATTCTACAGTTGTGTGCTTCGTTGCCAAAGTTACATCTTTTTTTTAAATAGGTGGGTTTTAAAGCCAATATAGCTAATGGGACCGTGTAAAAAATGTTAGTCAGACAAAAAGTTTGCTCAAAACACGCCCAACCCACTTCTCAAATTGGAATCATTGTTCCTCGCAGTAGGTATTATCTTTTCATCAAAATGGTAGGCCAATGAAAGAAAGTAACGTCATCATTTTGTCTTGAGGCATATTTGAATTTAGTATATAAACCCCTCGCCAGTTGATAGAGCATCTTTATACGGTTCAGCCAGTAACTTGACAAGAAGAGGTGCGTTTGTCTCTTCTATTGCAATATACCTATCAAACTGGTTCTGTTAATTTCTGTTTGGGGAAGGCATCTCCTGCTGCACTGTTGCATCAATTGAACTTCCAGGGATGAATTACCGGGACACTTATCAGTAGTAATGGCTTCTATCAATAATTCTTCGAGTTTCAAACAACTCGGTTGGAAACAATCTGTGTGGTGAAATGATATAGGTCTTCAAAAAAACGTTTGATAGCAAAATGAACCCAAATAATGATTATCTAGTATTTAAGGGCGTTTGAATATCTTAGACATTTTTTATATGCGTTGTGCAATAGGCTTTGATGGTCTCGTCTGTCTTAGCAAGCTATAACGTGAGGTGCGAGAAGTTATGAATTTTAGGGGAACTCTGAGCCAGGAGGTTCTGCAGATGAATCAACCGTATCAAAACATCAAGCAGAAGGACAAGTCTAAAGAGACAAGCCCCCCCCGCCCCCACCATTTTTTCATCACTTTGCCGCAAGGCAAATAGAAACTGAGAGAATATGAAAACAAGGGTTTTAACTCGCAATTTTCAAAGCTCGACCACAAAGAACTGTATTGTTACCAGCTGAGATAAATAGACAGGATCAAAAGCGAAGGCAGTGTCACTTTAGTTCAAATTTTAAGTACTGATCCAAGGAATTTTTTTTTCCTTTTTTTTCTCCTTTTAGTTTCCTCTGCGACACAGGATTCCACGTCGAGCACATTTGTGATCATGAGGACCCTTGGTGTTATCATACTTGCAGCCATGATCGTCTTGGTGACGTCACGTGTTCGTTATTCGGACAAACCGGAATCACCACGAGAAGGTAAATAACCGTCTTACAACTAACATATCCCACCAGCAGACTTGAAGAAAAAAAATATATTAAAAATTTCTTCGGGAGTGGACACTTTTCCTAGTCTTGCCAAAGTTTGCGTTCTTTGTCTGTATATCATGTTTTGCGATCACTTGCCCAGATCAGTTCAATTTAGAGCTATATTTCTTTCGAAAGCCTAAATTTGCCTATGATTTCATTCATGACTCTACCATCATTAACAACTTCCAACAGAGTAGTCGCAAAATGTTATGTTGTCAACAAATTCAATTGCATATTGCTGTAACAGATGCCTTTTTCTTTGTTGTTCTAATGATGAATGACTGTTCAATTGCCGCTGTCTGAGGAAATGTGCAAGAGATTGCAAAACTCTAAAAACGTTTATAAGAGATCCTTGCAGCTAAGAATACTACTGAACTAGTAGTTGATAAATAAAAAAATTTTTTTCAGGTCTTATTTCAACTACTAGTTCAGCAGTGTTCTTAGCTGCGAGGATCTCTTATATTTGTTTCTTCACCGCAGTGCAAATATATGAATTTCATATATCTAAAATCATTATTCATCACTTAGATGGTTTATTTGGACATTAACATATAGCTCCTAGTTGGCTTGTTAGCTCAGTTGGTAGAACGCTGCACCAGTATCGCAAAGGCCATGGGTTCAAATCCCGTACGGACCTGAAAAAATTTTTTCAGCTCTCATTTCAACCTCTAGTTCAGTAGTGTTTTTAGCTGCGAGGATCTCTTATATTCGTTTCTTCACCGCAGTGCAAATATATGAATCTTACATATCTAAAATTATTACTTTAAAAACGTGTTTCGAAACTGGTGCCCAACCCCACACTGCCAAAAGCTCTTTTGCCAAATCTGCGCATATCTTTAAGAACCTTTAGTTATAGAGACACACCTGATGGTGGACTCATCTGTAAGTTTATTTTGTTGGTTTTTTTGCAATTCCAAACACACTACTTTTATTTTGTGATAAACAGAATGTTATATCACGATCTGGAAGTCCAAAATGGAACACCCTTGAAACCCTGTAGCTAACAGGCATCTGGAAAGAAAGATGCTGAATTATATGATCGATTTTAAATCAATCCATCAATAGAGAATTTTCCCATAACAAACCATAGTATCTGTCAATTTAGGAAAAAAACTACAACCCCAAAGCTATTCCAGACCTTAGCTATGATACTAAAATGTATTGTTAATAAGAGTGTATTCTATCCTGACATAAAGTTCGTTCACTTTTAGCAAAATATAGCCCACTTAAAGCATTCTGGGATAAGATCCAGAGGGATGAAGATTCAAAGTGCAACCGATACTGCCAAAAATTGTGCAATAGGTTTGACCCTGGCAACTGTGCCATCTGCGGTTGCGGAGACCAATAAGCCTTTTCAAAATCAGTGAGTAAAACTGGACATTAAACTCTGACATGAAAGTAAGTTTGACTGTTTTATGTACGAGATGTTGTTTGTACAAGTCATCATATAATTTTGATTCTAACTTAGAAAAAGTAAGCATAACTTTACAGCTAATAATAACAATAGTCCTTGAAAATTCTAGACTGCTTTTTCTATTTTCACTCTAGGTTCTAAGAGAAGTCATTTTGAAAACGTTTATAATTTCACCACTCTGCGCATAATTTCAATTCTCTCTCTTGTCGGCTAGTTCTATCTACATATCTTTTGTGATTTTTACGACTCCACCTGGCTTATCTTGATAACAAAGTTTGGTACCACATCGACACTTCGGATCGCTTTCTTTGTTGTGATTTTATTGAAACGTTTTTCAAAGCAACTGATAGTCAAGAAGTAAGATAGTGGTTACATATTTTCTTTTCCTTTCCATAAAGACATTATCTGTGACCATCGCATACCTTACGTTAATATAATTAATTTTGCGAACTACCAAGTTAAACCATTCAAACTCAAGATCTGTTTGAACTAATTCTCACTTTTAGTCGCTTGCATGTCCATGTAAATTTGTTTGTAAAATTTGGTGTTCGATCAAAACGACAGCCTCCAAATAACAACCTGCCATATCAAATTTGGGGACTTTATACAATTTAGTGATCAGTTTGGAAGGCAAACCCATTAGAATTATGAAAAATAACGTTCCCTACCGGTTGAGGAAATCTGAAGAGGTCTTACCTCTTAAGCTCTTACACATGTACAATCTTAACACAGTAAAAATGTCAATTATTTCCCTACATTTACCAGTTGATTTGATATGTATCTGAGTAGCATATTTTAAAGGAAAAAAAAACTTTAAACCGTTGAACCCCTAAGAGTGACTAGCACCTAATTTCTCCTAAATGGTTAATTTTCGTTTGTTCTCGTAGGTGGCTGGCATTGCATCCCAGGGCTGTGGATTCCGCGGGAAGCAGTTATTCTTTTTTGACGTATCAAAACAAGACTTCTTTCTTGAGGGCATATGCGTTATCATTAATCATCAAAAGTTTTTGCAAAGTTTAGTTGTTTTTTCATCACTTTCCTAATAGTCTAGTACCGTTGTTATCAATGAAAGTAGTCGCAAGCTATTTTGTAATTAATTTAGATCATTCTGATTTTCAATAACGCTACGATTAAAGGATTTTTTTTAAGAATTTGTGTATGATCTGCAGGTTTGCCTGGCACATGGAGAAATTCCGTGTAGATGTAGCGGGTTGGGCATATTTCCAGTGGCCATGCATGAAGTTTGTCCCCTGTAACAGATTCCGATCACAGGGCATCCTAATTTGATCACAAATAGCCTTGAAATTGCTTTTATTGCCAGCTGAGGCCGTCCACATAATTATTTATTGTTGAAGCTCGCTACACGTGCACTACATGCCTGAGTCTCGTCTAAAATGCCCTAATTTCTAAGTATTACTCTATCATACAAAATATTATTAAAAAAGAAATAGTTTGGTTTGGAGAACATACACTGATCTAACGAAGGAAAAGCAAATTTCGCAATGCCACCTCATATCATAACAAACCTCCAAATCTTTTTGCAAGGGCCTGATAGAGAAAATTGAACGAAAAATTGAAAATAAAAGATCGAAAATTGTCAAATTATCATTGATTCCACACTGGATAACCAAAAAAGTTGTGTAGGTAATAGCGCATTCTCCTCTTCTAGGAGATTTTCACATCTACTTTTCGTTTCTGTGGGCTCCCTGTGTCCTATATGGTCTTATATTGCAACGGGGAGTTAATGCATAAGAACAAACTGGAAAAATAACATAGTGCATGCAAGCGATATGTAGCTCAGAAAAAAATTTGGTAAAAGTGTCATTAAAAAAGAGAGTCAATAAAGAATGAAACGGATCAACTTTACAAAAAATATGTGATATTATGTTCATTCAGCCACTTTCCATTTTGAGCTTTAACGCAGCCATATACGGACATTTTGCTCAAGCAGACACGTTTTAGCAGTTTGGATGAGCAATGACGTCTATTTCCCCCACATTAAGAGAAATATCTACACGCAATACGGTTTACACTTTCAGCCGATTAGCTGGAACTATAGGGTCTGAAGATATTACAAACCAAACATCTGGGCCATTCGCTTATTCTTTATTCAAGAAGATATGATAACAACTGATGAGTTGGTTCAACGCCTTGCAGTCGCACTGTTTTGCTTGAGGAGCACGTTGATACTTTGTAGTAAGTGTGAAAGCAGTAATTGTTAATTGATTCGCATCTCGATTAGATCGATTGTTCATTGCGTCTTTACTAGCCGTCGAGCCCAGCTTACTATATCACAGAAATATTGCAACTCTACAAACCATCAAGAAGCTTATGATCTTCTTCTAAGAGGCTTCTGACAATACCATCAACAAAACTGAAGAAATATGGCTGAAGATTATTCTCGTTTGCAGCACCTACAATTTGGAACTCCTTGCCAGAGCCCATGCTTAATCATGATGATATTCCAAAATTTAAAATTTCTATAAAGACTTGCTTATTCAAAGAACACTTTTATTAAAGTTCTGTTAGAAATATTGCGATAAGAATTTTAATTTTTTACTTTTATTTTTAGTTTTAATCTTAATTTTTAAGTACGAATTTTTAATTAGTACTTTTATATATTTAAGTTTTATTATCGGTAAAATTTTTAATCGACAAAATTTTTCGGTCTTGAATATTCAGTTGTGAAGCTTAGAATATTAATCAAAAAGGATGCCGAAAACTCTCGCTGTGATCATAATGTTAACCCTGATTTTTGTTTACCTGTTAATCCAAGAACTTCCTTTCGTATGGCATGTAGCATTAGAATTTCAGGCAATCCTCTCGCTTCCCTTTAGGATTTTCAAATTAATTTAGTTCATTTTTTTGTTATAGAATGTGTCTGATCCTTTTTCAAGGAGCAGACTCTATGGAAAAAATCCAAGAGGAAAATTGATAATAAACGTGATCTGGCGTATTGTGGACCGGAAAAAAAAATTATTCGACAGATAAACCGGAAAACTATCGCTAAGATAATTATATTCAACCTGATTTTCAGCCGTTTCCAATACTGTTCTGTTAACTTTCGCCAATTTTCATCAAGCAACAAATTCCGGTAAACCTTGTCGGTGTTTCTGATGTAGATTCTCGTCTAACGGCAGTTTTCGCAAGAATCACCGGTTTTTAAAATAAGATATAATATCTTAGGCTATTTCTTATTCCGCGTCAAGAAACCCCTTCATTTAGATTTGCGTGCGTAGGATTTTAATTTCGCTTTTAGCTTTAACCTTCTGTTAACTTACATGTATGGAAAATTACATCTGCTCCAAAATAGTCTTTGAAAACGAAAAAGTGCTTCAGTATTGGCAGAGCACGTGCTCATTAATTCCTATCGGGAAGACGGACCTTCGACCACAAGTCCGTCGATCAAACCATTGGAGTTTATCCTTTATTTGAAACGATAGTTGTTAAAGCTGTAAGCTTCAACTGGATTCATTTGTTGCTTTTCTCGACAGTTCATTTTTTGTGATCTTCAAGAAAACTTTTGGACTGTGTCAATTGCTGATTGAACCGCACATTTAATCTAGGAAAAATCTTTTGGATCAGAAATCCAATTCTTTTAGAGTAACGAAAACATTTTCTTTATACATGCACATGGAAAGATAAATCATAGGCCGTGTACAACTTTCTTGGTTCCTTGAATACTTTTCGAGAATGATGCCACAATTCTTGCTAAGGCAATTAAGTTAACCCCGCTTTTTGGTAACATACAGAAAGCTTTCATAGTTGGTGTTAACAACAGATATAATTTTTAAGAGTCCCACACTGTAAAATTAAAAGAGCTGATTTGGCCCCAAAAATGGGGCCAAAACGAGTGAGTCCAGTTTGGCACTTGCTTAGGGTCAATTCAGCCCCATTGAAATGGGGCTGTTTTTGACACCAATTTTGGGGCTGAATTGACCCCGTTGTAGGGGCCAAATTGGACCATGTGAAGGGTGAATTTGAAAAATACAGGGGCCACTTTGAAATTTATAGGGGCCGAAACAGCCCCCGAAATTTCAGCCCTCTCACAAATGGCCCCTTTAAAAAGAGCCAATTCAGCTCCATTGTGGGCCACTTCAGAAGTAGAGGGCTCTTTCCTCTCCATGCTGATTTTCCCCCTTACATTCAAATAATGAAAATACACCACATACTTTATCTTTCAAACACTCATTTATTAGCTTCTAGATATTGTTTCTGTAAAAACCTTTTATGCTACCTGATTTTACAGTTATTAAGAATCTTAATTGTGGTATAAAACAGACAAACTTTGAAACATCATGTGAAAGAATATAACATACATACATATTTAACATTAATTCAACCATTTTCTAAAATAGATCTCTTCCCTAAATCAGTATACTTCTTAACAGTGCAAGCATTGCAAGAAATTACACCCAAGAGACACTTGTGAGTAAAGCTTCCCTTTTCAATGACTTAGCAAATGTGGTAATGTAAAGCAGCTTATAATTAAGACTGATTTAAAGTACAGAAAATTATCAAAATAAGACAGAGGCAACAAATGGTCCAGTTCCTGCACAAGAATATAGACCTTGTTTGATTTGTGCATATGAAAAACAAAGAGCCTTAGAGCAGCAAAGAGTATTCTTCCAGTGGATGTGAGAATACATGCACTCATATTACTACTCTAGATATTATCAAAATATAAACTATCAGCAAGTACTACCGCAGGCATTTGCCAAGTCATTGAAAATAGAGGAAACAGTGACAAGAGTCTGCCTGTGCCCAATTTCAAGCAATGCTTGCTCTAAAAAAAGTCAAAATTGCCTTTGACCGATTGTAAGAAAATATAAATAAGCCAAGTAACCCAATGAGAGCATCAAGAATCTTTTCTTATGAGAAGTGACAAATTACACTTCCCTCTGTTACTATATTCAGGTGATTGATGTAATGAAGATCTCCAACAATTAAAATTTGTGCTGGACATAATCTCTGATTGCTGAATCAACATCAGCTACTCTATGCAATAAAAACAAGTTTTACAACCACATTAAAATCAAGCCAAAGTGCAAAAAGTGCCTGTAGCCAGAAAAAAAGAATATATATATATATATACACACTTAAGTTAAAGAATTAAAGAGGATGCATCAATTCTCTGTGACTGAGTTTTGTGCCTAAGTGCTTGTCAGACAGAAAAGTTGTCTGACAAGCGCTTAGGTGCGAAATTTTGAGTCACAGAGAATTGATGTGTCCTCTTTAATTCTTTAACTTATGTATACTTAGCTCTACTACCACAGCATTGAGCACTTTATGCCAAGGTAGACTCTACCCCCACATTTACATATATTTATATATACATATTGTTTTTCTAAAACTATAAGCTAAAACACCAGAAATGGAAGTGGAAGTTTAGCTCAATGTGTGTAATTTGTCTCCCATTCAAGACTTGAAAAAACTAATGTATGACTCCCAAAATATCTGAAAAAAATCAGCTATTCTATGTCCAATATTTATCTAATGGTTTGACAACAGGAATATTTTAAAAAATTGCAAAATCAAAAAAACTAAACAAAAAGGCAAAATTAATACAACCCCAAAGTACTTGAACCTTTGTATCTGGACTTCATTGGCAAATGGGCTCAGAAATTTTAGCTGTTCATCTTAGTACCAAAGTAGCAGTTTTTTGGACTTGTACCTCCAAAATGGTCACAACTTCATTAAATGCATGTGATGACAAACACACAAGAACAAAGGTCATGAACTTAAAAGGTGAGAGTGATTATTTTGCAACTTTTTATTTTAAGGCAAGAGATTCAGCACCATAAAATTGTCTCTCTTCACTGCAAGCAGAAGAGGTGAAGCAATAGATTTTTAGACCATACCAATCCATTCAGTTTCCAAGTCAACTTAGTCTAGTATCCTGCTAACCATACAAGGATACTCTGCAATAATTTTTTTTTGCAATCCACTGTTGCTCAGAGTACTGCTGATGAGATATCCCTTCTGGGTATCCAACTCTACTGAGGCAGAGAACTGTACAAAAAAACAAACAAATGAGCAAATTAATTTGTTGTCAGAGAACAGTAAATTTTTGCAACTACAAAGTTGCAAAATATTTGTAAGCAAACTGTGCATAAGAAGTAAAAACACAATAATGGTGATCATCAATGATGTATTTTCACCAAACTGTATATGTACTTATCAAGAAAAGAAATCATACATCTATGCACTTCAGTTTTAGTTCAGTATTCATGAATAAATAAGGATTGCTTGTAGACTTAAAAAACAAAACAAAGAAAAGTTTCTTACCCTCGATGGTAGCTGGAATTTCGAAAGCCATTCAGGAGGAACCTGTAGGTAAATATTTGTTTTCAAAAAAATTAAACTGTCTGATAACATCCTATCAATTCACTAATTTTTTAATTTACCAGATTTAAAAATTGGGTTTACTTTGTTTTATGTATGGTGCAAGTAAATACATATCTAATATATTTCAATAAAAATAAAGCAAATCTCGCCATTTTTGTAGGTGCAATCCCCGAGATTTGTCATCTTTAAGTGACCAACTGGCACCTTGTGTGTTTTCCTTTAGGATATAATCGAAAGAAAGTAGTCGATAATGTACTCTTCACCATCCTGCTAAGTTTAATATACAAGAACTTACTTAGACAGTGCTCAGTTCTGTCGCCTCGTCCATAAAACAGAGATCCTTGAGCGATTTATAATATTGATTTACCCATTTCTTTCGGTGCCAATGTCACCTCTAAATTTTCATAATCGCTGATGTTTTCTGAATCATCAATCGACGTTTGAACCGTCTTACTCGAAGGACTTGATTCTGCACGCTGAAAGAGTGATAGCCAAAAAATCAGCTTAAGTGGATGCAAACAAAGACATAGACATAAAAATATCAGTTCATCTTTTCAAGAAAAAGATTAAGAATTCAGAGTGAGAGATCCTAAAATCAGAGAATCTTGAAATAAGTTAAATCCATCTTGTGCAAATGCAGTATTCGAACTGTAACCGTCTCTATCTCACGATCACGTGACTTTAGTCACGTGACTTTAGTTGCGAAACCGCTGAGACTCAACAAGACTCGGGAGAAGAGGCGAACCATTCATGCGTCAAATTCTCTGGTGGGAAAATTAATTATCGTACCGACGAAGAACTCGTGTCATCTCTAGGTTCAGCGTTCATTGCAATCAATTTCTTGAGCTTTAGACGCTCTTTTATAATAGGGATGTAGTGCCTTGGTACGTCTGCATCTTGGGCGATCGCAAGGAGATCTTGGCCACCGCAACCGTCTTTTTCTGCAAGATAAGATACGAACAAAGATCAATGGAGCGGTCAAGTTTGTGAATGTAAAGTTGCAGTAAAATACGTTGTTAAGAAATTTCTTTTGCCTACCTTTCCTTTCTTAAGTCTCATTCCATGCGACTGTAGCCAAGAAACAGCCTCTTCAGTGACGAATTCGCTGCTATAATTCATTATTGTTTCCGACGCACGTGGTCTAGGTTCGACTAATGCCATCACAGCCAGCTCACGCTCACGTCTCGAGAAAAAGCCAACAATTAATTCGTTGTGTGACTCGGTGTTCAGTTACGAGAGGAACCGTTGAAAATTTGAACACTTTATAAGGAATAGTATAGGGAACGAAATATGGTCGAAAAACGAAAATTATTTTCATATTTTCTTTTTTTTTCAAAAATTGCACCTCGTTGGGGCCAAATTGGTCAATCCTACTTGGCTCTTGGAAGGGCCAAATTGAGAAAAAGTTCCAAAGTAGAATTCATAGGGGCCAATTCAGATTTTGGAGGGGTCGAAATGGTACTTGTCACGCCCGTTTTGGCTCAAATAGTCCAAAACGAACCTTGATGGGCCAAACTGGCCCTCGAGAAATTGGGGCCAATTTGGCTTTTGGGGTCAATTTGGCTCTTTTCATTTTACAGTGCATTTTAATCAACCGAAGTAAAAAGTGGTTTTTAAGGAACAGCGTCACTGTGTGCTGCGATACATCGAAAAGTTTAAAACAGTTGGGTAACTGTTTCCCCTTTGCGTCACCGGAACTGGTTGTGAATATCAAGTGTTCTCTATCTTTGCCATCAGCGGATGATTCTTTCAAAACACGTTTTTCCTTAAATCAGAATTTTCAAGGAAAATTTCAAGGAAAAAAAAACATGAAATATTCAAGGACTAAGTTCACATGAATAGGAGTGCGGTCCTTTTAGTCTTAAAATTTACCACTTCACTCCTTTAACGAGGAGAGGAGTTACTGGATAAAATCCAACGTGGACAGAAATTGGAGATGTAATTTTTACTGTTTACTAAAGGACTTTCAAGTATAGAACTTCGGAAAACCCTCTCTGAAACTGAACTGTGTCTACCTCGATTTCCCGCTGTCTTCAACAATGTTTTTAAATCAGTTATTCATAAGCCGAAAATTATGGTTAATCTTACAGCAATTTTTCAGGTTCACCGTTCTAATGCATTGATGCACATTTGAGAAGGTCCTGCGTTAGGGATCTTAATCATTCATACTGCTATCGCTACACAGGTAATGTTGTGCGTTACCTCATAAAGCGTTATCCTCGGCTGTGACTGGCGGGTTTTCATTAGCAAATTCAGAGTAACATCACCCCGAAGCATGTCCAAAACACTGGACAAATCCCACTTTGAAAGGAAGCGAAGTGTCAGAATCCGTGACCTTTTTTGTTATAAACGTAGGTTAGAAGACTCCATTTTTGAAAGACATCAACAAGGGAAGATATAGGGAAATTCCAGACCATGGATGCTAAGAAACATCTAAGAAACACAGCAACAAAAACGCCTTACCATGGCAGGCTGTTGGATAAACACTTTATAGAAAAGCGCTAATCACAGCTGGTGAAAGCTGGCTAATCACAAGCTGGCTTGACTTTCTCCTCTTGAGGTGACGCTTGAATATTCACTTTTCGAAAATTATGATAGGGATGTTGCATCAACAATTTATGCATCTTACAGCCGTTACGAAATTTGGATGAAGCAAATAGCAAAAATATATCATGCCATCTTTCTTTTGACAGCACCGATCATAAAGGCAGGGAAAGACAATGTAACGATTTTGACACCGGGCCTGTTTGGCTGTAAGAAAATTTCCTTCCAACGTCCTTTCTCTGATGGGCAGCAAGTCAAGGTATTCGCTTCATTTGGACATACTGTAAAAAGTCCAACACATCGGTTTGGTGCAGCAGTCTGGGTGGAGTCTGTTTCTACCGGTGGGTTCACAGTCTGTGTGTTGGAGTATGGGGAAGGTTCAAAAGGTTCTGCTGAAGTGAACTGGATTGCTTTGCAATCTACACCTCTTGGATCTCAGCTAGGAATTGTGGCGTTGGATCCATGGACTACCGGAACCGAGTGTATTACTATCAACTTTGAAAAGGTTCGATTCAAGAGAGTTTTTATTTCCTTTTGTTTCAAGCGTCTGACAAAGGGAAAAACATAATTTCCGATAGAAGTTAAGCCAAAAAGCGTGTAGAATTATTGCTTGTAGTTCCGATGCTAACACTGACATGGCATTATCAGTAGACCATTTAACTGTCCTCGATAGAGTTTTTATCTGTCAATTTTGCTTCAAACTTACTTCGTAAACTATTCAATTTCTTTCCTCTTTTTTTGTTTGTGTTTCTTTTAGCGCTTTAAGACTTCGCCGACTGTTTTAGTATCTGCCTGCCATGAGATTCTGAAGAGACCACAAGATGCTATGGCTATTTGGGTAAAAGACTTGAATAAGGACAATTTTAAAGTTTGTTTCAGGGAGACAAAGATTCTCGATGGATTACACAAAGATATCCGAATGGTAAGGGAATTATTTCAACCTCAGTATTCGATAATTCATTTATGTGCTCTTACCATTCTAATAAGCTACCTTTTGTCATTATCCAGTCATCATATCAGTTTATTCTCTGAAAGAATGATTGGCTGTAACACTCATGACTAATCGAGATAACCTTCTAGCCGTCTAATTAACGGACCGACAGTCTGATTGACTTATTAAATGACTGATCAACTGATTAATTAGGTGACTGAAAAACTTTTGATTGACAGATAGGCCGACTGAGTAACTGGCTGACTGTTTGTTCAACTCACTGACTTATTGACTGACAGAAAGATTGACTGACCTACTGACTGGCTGACCAATTGGATTGAGTGATTGAATAACATAACTCACTCGCTGACTGGCTTACTGACTGGCTCCTTAATGAGTGATTAGCAATTCGTATCACTAACTGACTGAATAACAGACGGACGGAGTTAATGAGTTGATGACTAACTGTCCGATGAGCAATAAATCAGTGAATAAATTGATGCATTTTTAAATTTTTTCAACCTATTTTTCAATTATTAGCCATTTCATTTTACAGAACTGGATGGCATTTACAACTCTTAAGGTTGGAAACTTCACTTTAACCAAAACTGTAATGCTGAACAATGCAAGGTCAAAATCCCATCACAGTAAACATGCGTACTGTCAGGTCAGGTTTAAACTTATGATATGGGTAGCTTAGTCATTTAATTGACACCAACCGTTTTTTTTTTTTTTAATTCGATACAGATTCCAATAAAAAAGGGGATAGATTAGTAAGTGTAAAACGACCTTTATCGAAGAAAGTAATTCTGTGACGAATTTTAAATGACAAAAAGTAATATTAAATGGGCTAAGGTAATGTGGTTCCCACGGTTGTTGTGCAGGGGGATGGCGGTGGTGGTAACGTAATACTATTCTTGCGAATTCAAAGAGTATTTTTCAGCAACTTATGTCATTCGCTTTTCTTCATATTTCAGAGTATAAACTTCACCGATCCGTTTTATGCTCCCCCTGTTGTGGTAGTGACACCAAAGCAGGGTTACATCAATAACCTCTCGGACGCTCTTCCCTCTCAATGCAGTGCCATTACAGCTTGGGTGGAGGTAAGATTCCAGTGTTATAGCTGTTTTAGAACATTTTAAAGGATTGTACTCGGTAGACAGTATGTGTAATGGGTGTGAATTGGAACGAACAAGATATTTCTATCGGCTCTTTGGCGGAGTTAGTAAAGTGCTAGTTGATATCGCTTAATTTCTATATCAATTAACAATTTTTGAACGCAAACAATGTGCACCATGGCATCGCAATTGACCTCTTTTCAAAAAGCACATTTTGTCTTTATAATTTCAGAATATGAAACATTTAAAATCGGAATGCTGTGTTTTCATTTTTTAACAAATCGATGAGGATCAAACGTTTGCTCTTGACGTCTTCCAGCTTCTTGTTGTTTCCATTATTGTTATTTACGTTTATTTTTGGCCGTTAAAGTAATTAACTCTACGGCAAAATATATTTTCCTCTTGACTACAGTTCACCTCAAGGAAAGATACGAAGGTTTGTGTAAGAAAATACCAGGGCAAAGAGGAAAGTAACAGCGCCACTTCAGTTGATTATGTTGTCGTAGGAGGTGAGTGCCATGATGCATTTTATTTTTCGGCGACACATTCATTTTGCGATTTTGAGGTAAACATACATCTGTAATCGCCAGAATTTGCCCAATTTTGTGGATTAAATTTTGAAAGTAGTTTGGTTTTTTGAATGAGACAAGTAATTTTTTTCTCGGAAATTGATGTTATTAAACGATTCCAGGAGAAGATACAATAGCTTCGATATAAGCAGGACTCGAGTCGAAACTAACATCAAATAATTGATTTGTGATCTTAAACATAGTCAGAATTTGTTTCCCCTCTGGACCTTCTTGTTATTGGAAATAAATAATTTACCCTTTTCTGTTTCGTGTTGGTAGCTATTTGTTGTTTAATTGTATTTTTTTTCGTCGTTTCACTTTCGCAAAAAGGCGTAGCTACTCTAAATTTTGGAAAAAGTTTCATACTTTCGTATATTTGGAAAATTTTTTGGAATATTCTTAAATTATTTGAAGATCGTTTTTAGTAAAAAAACAAACTCTTTTTTTTTCGACGACGTTTAAATATGTCTTGTCGAATATAGTACATTACTAAAAAAAATGTACCTGAGAAATAATTGTATTCTATTTTATTTTGAAGACTTGGATCCGTGCCTGCACGTTACCTGCTTATTCTATGGCCTGTGTAAGGCCTTTGGACCGCATGACGCTCGCTGTATGTGCTTAGACCTCTGTCCGTCGCTCCTCGAGCCCGTGTGTTCGTCCAATGGCACAACGTACGGCAACGAGTGCTCGTTCAAACGAGAGACGTGTCTTTTGAGGCGTAATTTTACCGTGCAGCATCCAGGTCGTTGTGAGGGTAGGGGTTTCCAACGGTTTAGCTCTTTTATTGGGCTGAAAATGTTTGAAATATATATGTAAAGTATATGTTATGATGGTCGGGCTACAAAACATGGACATCTGACTAAAACACTGACAGACTGACTGTTTTGACTTGGCTTGGCTTGACCTGGTTTAGTATGGCCAACTGACTAACTGGACTAACCGACTGACTGACAGGCTGACGGACCAACGGACTGATCATGACGGACTGGTGGACTGACGGACCGACCGACCAGATTGTGCTCGTAAAAAATCATGGAAAAATTTTTCACTTGACTGCTAAAAAAGTTGCTAAAAACCCAAAGTTGCTGAAAATCCAAAAAGTTGTTACCTGCTCGTAAATATATCAGCGAAATTTAGGAATACTCTTGAGTTGAACGGAACAAAAGACATGGTTCATTTGAAGCGTTGCCGAACGATATGTGGCAACTTGAGCGAAAATAGCACTATTGCATGATTGCATTCTCAGAGTCTAAAATACCATATATTTCTTGAAGTTTTCAATGAAACTGTTGAATTTGTCGTGCTTCATATGTGATCTAAACCTATATTTTGCTTAAAAATGCTTATTAAGTGACATCGCATTAAAGCAAAGAGAATCAAGAAGCAATACGGTGCTCTCTCTCTCTCTCTCTCTTTCTCTCTCACTCTCCCTTTTTTCTTTCAGTTTTTCCATTCCAGCGTGGTCGCCAACACATGCCTCACATTTCAACACTGGGATATTCTCACTGTGTAGTGATCCATCTGAAACCTTACGTGTTCTATCCTGACAAACCCATTGAAGTTCAGATCACTGTCAATCACATTGACACCAGTGACAAGTCGTATGTACACGATGCAGCAGTGTCATGGGTTGAGAACACCAATTACGATAGATTCACCGCTTGTGTCATGGCAGCAGGTTTCAATGAGCGAGAATCGAGCGCAAACGTCACGATTGATTGGGTGGTGTATCAGGGAGCTCCTGTCGGTGGGCTGGCAGGCGAAAAACGGATATCACAATGGTGGACTGGAACGACTTGTGTAACTGTGAACTTTCCATCAGTAAGTAGCTAGCCTTTGTCCTTTTTTCTTTTTCATCTCCCATCTTTTAACATAATTTTTTTACTCGTTCGTTCCTTTCCTGTATGAGTTATTGCATACATGCACGAATGTGCGTGTATGCAACTCAGTGTCGTTAATTGCCTTTGAGAAGACTTCAAATGGATCCCTTCCTAACTTGATGGTGAAGTTTCACCCATATCGGTGGGAAATAATTGTCAGAGTGGTACACCCCAAACAAAACTGAGATTTTTTTTCTGTGTAGGATGCTCAAGTGCCAGGATAAGATCGAGTCTCAGGAGCTTGATTGGCCATTAATAACGGAGCGTTTGGCGGTCTCTATCGCGTAAAAAGCTATTCCTCTTTGTCCATAACAGTCCCTTACTTTTTATGCATATTCCTCAATTTCTAAAATGCCACTGCTGCTAGTGCGCAGGTCCTCATTAGTATTAATTGGGTCAGAGGTACTGTAAGAATAAGCTTTCTTTGAAAAAGAACATTACACGGTAACTAGGGCGGGGTTGGACCTGGATATTTCTAACCCCTGGACATTTTTCTCTTATTGGAAGAAGAAATTTCCGAGTGCACCCTCAGTATTTGTAACTGCCAAGCACCATCATTCAGGACTGAAGCGTGACGCAGCTAGTATATGGATTGAGGATGTCACGCAGTCCTCATGCAAAGTTTGCCTGAGGGAGCTCCAGAACTACGCAGGATCCCACAAGGATATTTCTGTTGTGAGTATGTAGTTCACAGGCCTATCGTCGTATTACAGTTAGAATCTTTTTTCTTCCTTTGATTTGGTATTTATTTTCATTCATTTTTGACGCAATACTCTCGGCTGTTATGATTAATCGCATGTATGCATGCAGTTAAGCCCTCCGTCTTCAGCATGCCCAAAGCTATTCACATATGGCGTCAAGGTTACAGTACTGTTTAAACAGATCCCTGACACCAAATGCTGACAACAATGTGTTAAGTAACGTACAATTCTCGTAACTAAGTTCGATCTTGGCACGATACTACCAGATGTAACGAAACACAGCTGGAAATGTTGTTAAACTGGATTTTGGGTGAACATTGTAAGGGAAAAAGTGCTCAAAGATAAACAAAGATCCAAACATACGGAACTATAACAACATTTGTGTGAACTTCTCGTCCTATTTCGACTTAGCCATCACGCTTAACAATGTCTTGAAATTTTCATGTGTTCGTATTTTCATCAGAATTGGTTGGCGTTCATGAATCTTCACAAGCCCCCCTTCTCAGAACATAACGTGATTCACTTTATCAACAACAGACCTCCCCCAGACGATCAAAATAATGCCTTCTGCAAGGTCAGTTGTCATTGTGGGTTTAGCTATTTTACTGCCTATTTCAAGCGTTTGTGTGTGTTATTTGATTTGATAAAGGCCTATTAGTGACCGACTAAAGATCATTGCTCTTTGGCGTACATACTAAACGTTTTCCGTTCTACCTTACCACTAATTCGAGGCCAGGCACGTGTTCGAGGATAGGTACTTATTCACGTATACGCTCTTTATTCTTCCTCTTTCAGGATGTTAACTTCTTCCACGCCTACCTTACAGTCCCAAACGTAATTGTCTCTGCTAATCACTCAACGAAACAAGGGAACTTGAGTCCTGTTCACAATGGCATAACCCCTTGGGTAGAGGTAAGTTAGATTCTAGACAATATTTTCTGTCTGAAAAAGCCTAATGAAATATGTTATATCTGTTTATCATACTGATTCAAGCTTACTTTCAAGGCGCCATCAAGAAGTTTAGTGTCGTGGCAAATAATTCCATTTATGATGCGAAGCGCCCGGCATTGTCTAGTACTAGCTATTTTCCCGTCTGGCCCTCTCCATTCAGTAAATAAATACATGAAAACTTTTTTCTTTTCTTCACTATATCAACAGGAATGGCTTTCGCGTTTGTTTTAAAGAATTGTACGAAACAAAATATGATCCTCTTTCAATTATCTACACGGTCATGCCAGGTAAATACTGAGGTTGCTTAACACCGTCACAAAGTAATGTACTGTTGAATCAGGACCAAACATCATTCTCCACAAAATCAAAGTCTTCTCTTACCCCTCTCGCCTAAAATATCCTTCTAATGAATTTTTGGAAGTTCACAAATGTTTTAATAGAAGAAAAATAGACAACAGAGGGAAGCAGTCATTCATTGGCTGGGATATGCTAATTTACCTCATTTCTCATGGCTTTACAAGGAAATTACAGTCTATTATACCCCAGACATACGCATTCCCTGTCTCACTGTCCTCCGTCAAGAAACAGTAGCTTTAATCTCTATGCTTTCCGTCATTAAATCGCTTTGATTTAGATCATTAAATCGAGTCGATGCTTTATGTGTACCCCTACGGAAGTAGACTATGAAGAGTGACTGATGCAGAAAATCGGTTAAGTTATCGTATGTTGACACAACACACGAATGTTAATCTCCTTTGACTGTACTTTTCTTCGTGTGTGTTAACATCGCTCTAAATAAATTATTCATTTCTCATGTAGATCTATGCCAGCCTGGATGGGATTATTTCAATGGTTATTGTTATTTCATAAGCTCCACTTGCACCACTTGGTCAAATGCTGAAACAAAATGTTCTAAAATGCACTCACATCTTGTGACAGTCCATAATCAAGAGGAGAACGTCCACCTTCAACATCAGCATAATGGAGAGGGATCCTGGATTGGGCTCAATTATCGAAGCGTAGAAGGATCATTCTTGTGGGCAAAGAAAGGCATAAGTAGCTTTAGATTCTGGGCGGCAAACCAACCAAAAAATAACACAGATCAGGACTGTGTACACACTCTTGGTTCAAACAATGGATACACTTGAAGTGTCGTTTCATGTGATGACTGTTTCAAATTCACTTGTTTTAAAGGTAAAAAATTAGCACTCGATTTGACTTCACCCAGCTATTTTAGTACCCTAAAAATTGGGCACTAGGTGGGGGAGAGAAAAGTCGTAAAAAATACCCAGTGAGGACTGTCATTTTAATGAATCCTGTGATATTTGTGCCGCACACTAGATTTTCTTAACTGGTATATGTTTGCTTTTAAAGATATAAACGAGACTCATTGGTGTAATGTCAATGCTTTACGCCAAAATACTTAAGGATCTCACAAATGCGTTTGTAAGTCTGGATTTAATGGAGACGGGAAAAATTATCTAGTTTAAGTAAATTTTATGATCATCTTTTAAAAGCACTGTCGTTAAATGCATTTTGTAGCTTTAAAAATGAATTGAAGCCCTTGAGCAAATCCGTAGGAAATCCGTCGGCAATCGTAGAGCATTTCCCGGTCAATTAATCCGTATATAATCAGAAGATACGACGTAGGCAATCCAAAGAGACTCCGTGGGCACTTCGTGGGCACTCCGTGGTAATCCGAGGGCAATTTATGGGCAATCCGTGAGCAATCCGTGGGCAATCCGTGGGCTATCCATAGGCAATCTTTGGGCAATCTGTGGGCAATTACTTGGGAGTTACTGGTTCATTGAGATTAACTTTTCCAGACCCGCTTAGCCACGTGTAATCAGGGCGCGTATTTTGTCGCCCACAAGTTATCGCCTCTTAATGGCAAGGTGTAACGATAAACAAAGTTAGTGTAGAGTATAATGTTTCAGCGGAATATCATTTGCTTTCCAAGATATAAACGAGTGCACAGTCAAGTCCCACTACTGTGATGTTAATGCTGCTTGTCAAAATACTGAGGGATCTCACAAGTGCATTTGTAAGACTGGATTTGAAGGAGACGGGGAAAAATGTTCTGGTAAGAAAATTATATTATCATTCTAAACGATGCCATCTTCAATTAACTGAAACGTTAAGTTGATTGGAAAACACATTGAAGCTATTTTTGTGACTTTCAGGAATAACGTAGAGACAATTTTTTTTTCCTCGACGTTTTAAAAATGAATAATTATTCAGGTTGTTCATAATGACCCGCAATAAAACGTTACTCTGGTTAGAAACAAGGACATATAAAGCAAAAATGTTTAGTAAGATTTTTCTCTTCCTCTTAACGTACAACTTTAACGTAAAAATGTTTCTCCTTCAACAACTGGAAGATTTAGCTAATTTTCCTACAATAGTAAAGAAGGTAAAAATACTCTTTACTGCTGGATCAGATTTGAAAGGATCTTAAGGGTTATAAATGACACATGCGTGTTTTCATTATAGTTTCTTGGGAGTTTACAACAAGTGGACGAAGTGGAAGGTATGGCGTTATTCAGACTTTCACTGTTCCAAGTACGACCCTCTACCAAATAAAGGCCTGGGGAGCTCGTGGTGGGACGCATTCATACACTTATAGATATAGACCTGGAACATACTATGGTGGTAGGGGAGCATCCATAGAAGGAAAGTTCAGATTGAATAAAGGAACAGTGCTGAATATTGTGGTTGGACAGCGTGGTGGAAATTCAGTGGAGGTTGAGGGTGGTCGATCCACTTCCTTAACAGCAGCTCGGCTGGGACTGTCTGTAGAGGACAATGCTGGAACCGGAGGAGGGGGTGGTAGTTTTGTCTATACCACAAGTAATACCCTGTAATTAGCTGCCGGAGGAGGAGGTGGTGCGTCGGGTGGTTACAACGAAACGAATGGTCAGACGAGAACAAGTGGAACCAGTAGTGTGGGGAAAGAACCATCACGGGTTAGGAAGGGAGGCACTGGAGGGCAGCCAGGTGAATGTAACAGAGCAGGTGGTGCCTTTCATGGGGGTGTAGGTGCTGGTTGGCATGGCCCTTTTCCGCCCTATTACCGTTTACAGACATTTGAATATCCCTTCCCTTTGAAAACTTCTGTAGTTCAGGAACTTTCAGATTGGGGAAAAAAAGCATCAAAAGTTCCCTTAGCCTCGACTTGGTGCCAAAAATCAGACTTTCTCGCACAAACAATTCGAGTCCAGCTAATTGACAGGTGTCTGATCTTGTTTCAAAGTTTACTCGGAAGCCTTTTAAATCGCTTTCATCATTACGCAAATAAAAATACTTCGGTGAAGCCTCTTTCTTTAAACTGCATTGACTCTTTTTTCTCTACTATCTATTCACTAAAAAATTGTTCAGTTTATAGAGGATATTGCGTAAATTGCAGCTCTAAATAATTTGAGTTTTCTTTTTGCTATAATTTCCTTTAAAATGTTAAAAAAATAGAATGTTGTTCCTCTCTTTGCACAGTTTTTCCCGATACAGACCTCCAGACCGGTGAATGATATAATAAATTTATTGAATTCGGTTTTCGCATGATATCATGCTCCACCTCATTCAATAATTGCTGCCTGGTCATGGTTGCTGCTGGTATAAGAGCGAAAACATAAAGCACGTTTTCAATAATCCTATGCAAGGACCTGATAAATAAGGAAGAATAGGCGATTCCAACCCGTGGTAAACATGCGCTGATTCTATTCGTCAATTAAAATCAAAAGGAAATAAGAAGAGACTTTTTAGATACTTTAGCATTTTACCGTCTGGCGTAACTTCCATGAGTTTTGTTATACAAAAACACAGTTTGGTGGATCGAGGTGAACTGCACAGAGCGATTTGTTGCTTTGTTTTTCTCTTTCTTGTTTCTGTTCGTTTGGTTGTTTTTTGTTTTGTTTTGCTTTTTTCCGTTCATTTAGCAGAACAATAACCAAGTAAAAACTGTAATATGTTTTTTTTCTATTTGACGGGTGTCTTTGAGAAAAGCTACATTAGAGATATATTGACAAATGGTCCTTGAAGTGAATCAGTAAAATTGGAAATTTCACGCAGCGTTTGATTTTTACGGCAATTCATTTGCGATAATTTTCTTTCTGCGCCACTACATTTTCGCTAATCGAGCACTATTCCCAAAATAAGAAAAAATAAACCCAAAAAATATTCCTGCCGGAGTAAGAATGTTTTTTTTTACTATCGGTACTGAAGGGTTAACTCGATTGTGGTATGGTGATTAGCTGGAGCACTGTCGTGGCAACAAAACGTGTCTCAAAATGAGATCGCACCTTATCGATTAAAAAAAATTTTAAAAAATGGCATATCAATTTTCGTGGAATCACACACACAACTGTTTGTTTATCGGCTCATCAAAGAATAAGTGTCTCAAAATTCGCAACCATTTCGAATCAACTTAACTTCGTCGAAAAGATAGGCTGAATAAAATAAAATAAAACCAACCAGGCTAGAATTATCGGGACAAAAACTGTGCAAATTTTTTAGCATGTTGAAATAATAATACTTGAACAAGTAATGAACCAAAGGGAAATTTGCATCAAAAGATTAACAAAGGAGGCATAAATTGTTTAACTGTTTGATTGATTGGTTGATTTATACGACAACTTTAAATGTGATTGGTTGATTTAAAATACGACTTTGAATGTGATTGGCTCCTTAAAATGTCCGATAACAAACTGTGGCAAGTGAATCAGTGGAAAGTAGGATTTTCTTCAAACCAATCAATCACAATCGAAGAAATAGTAATTTTTATGAGTAATTTTTGTCAATGGCCTGTTTAACGGCTGCTCAGTGAGAGGCAAGTCTTTTTTGATTGCGACTCAGACGCGAGATGATACGAAACCATCTATAATGTATTAATGGTAGTAGTTTTTTTACGGGAGCCAGATTGACATGCAAATTATTCCTAGACCCTCAGAAATATCTTGTTTGAATATTTTCGAAAGTTGCTTGTCATTCTCATTCATGCCATAAATGATTTATTGATGAAACCTGATATAATTATACATAGTGTTTCAGACTGTTAGTTCTAGCTCGTGTCAAGCTAGTGCTCTAATTATCTCTCGATAAGCGATCAATAAAAATTCATGCTTTATACAAAACGTGAATACTACAGTCTGTGTCAATTCCCTGCTGATTATAAAGCGTTTTCACTTTTCTTCATTTTGTTTATTTTTTGCGCGAATATATCATGGGATCCCCCTGCCTTGCCCACTATATTATCTTGCGCAGGGTGATCATAACAATATGTGTTGCAATCACGCCATTACCATAATCACCAAAACCACTTTATTTGTTTAAAAATCTCAAACAATACTCTACCTCTTCTATTATCACTAAGTACTACTAATAAGTATCTTCTTTGGGAACGAATTGTGTAAAATTCAGTACAAGACGATAAAGTATTTATCACTAATAAAATATCCGTCTCCGGAACTCTTCCTTTTGTAATAATTGATGAGTCAAATGGAGTATTTCATCGAACAACGATAGCTAAACGTGGTAAGATTAGAATAACCACCGTGAAAATAAAAAAACGAATTAACTCTAACTTTGAAAGATATATCGAACATCATGGATTTTATCTTTCAATAGTTTTATGACATCCTTGTGAAACTAATTTATTCATGAAGCTATGCTGTCAAGTAGGGACTGAATTCGTTCACTCAACATGGCAGGTGTTAAAATGCCCGAGATTTTTTTTGGTAAAATAATAAAGTTTTTATATTCTATCGCCTCATGCGTTTTCCGAAGGTTACTCTCGAAACAGAACCAACAGAAAGTTTGTCCTTCAGAAGGAGCTAAGCACGCGAGTATAAAATAGAACGACACGATTACAACGAAAGTTACATCGGTCTTCACGAGTCACCATAGCAACACACCCAAACTCAAAATAGTCTCAATTGCGATGGTATAACAGCCTTTATATTGGATGTGCTCCTTGTGACTCAAATAATAACGTTTTCACTGGAAACAGTCTTTGATGGATCGATGTTACTTGACAAAGAAATATTGAATTGGCCACCTGAGCATCGGGAAATAAAGATTAATCACCAAAGTGTTTGTGTTCAAATTGTTCTAAAATACTCTGGAAGCTTTACGTAACTAAATGTTTTTTTTTTCCTGTGAAAACGTCAAATCACATTTTTCAATGGAAAACAATTTTCCGCAGGTATCGTTTTCAATGTTATCCAAAAGTTCCTCACATCAAAAATTAACACCTAGAACTAAAGCTCGACTTTTGAAGATTACTTTTGTTCTGTTCCATTGAGTGTGAAGCTTTAAAAGTGACTTTAAAAATTTATTGATAGATAAAAATAACAGCTGGAAACAAGCCCAACCTCCATAGATACGTTTTGATATAATTTTTAAAAACTTCCCACAGTAGAGAGCCTCCTTAAATTTGCAAAACTTAAGTTGAACCGCACGTTTTTCTTTTTTGATTTCTGTTTTATTTTTCTCTTAGTTTTTAATTTTTGTAACCAAAGGTGAATCCTTTTACACGATGTACGATTTTTTGAAAGCTACATTTATTATCTTTATATTATTTATTTTTCAAAAACATCGTGAGTTTTATGTTCCGATATAACAAACGATTAATGAGATCTTAACCACGCTGACAGCATGATATCAAAAATTATTCCTGAGGGGTGTCAGAGCTCTATCGTAATTAATAAACAGGAAGATATAACCAACTTCAATTAATATCCTGAGACAATAGCACTGAGTCAAACTAATAACCTATTTCTTTACTGTTTTGTCTACCTGCTGTGGTAAACGTAGAGGGGAAGTAATCATTTCATTTCACCGAAAAGAAAAGTTTACAATAAGCTTATCATAATAACAACTCAGATACCAAGCTTCTCCTTTCCACCTGGCGCTTGATATGGGAATGCGAGAGTTAGGTTTTCACGTACCTGGGTCTAAATTGGGATTTGGATTCCGCTTGCTAGCAACCTTACCAAGTTTATCAAAATTAAATACAACAACGGCTATATTGAAAAAAAAAGTCAAAAAATTCAACCGTCTCCCATAGATTCCCTCTGAGCCAACAAAGATCCCCTGTAAGGAAGACGAACGACGGCTATTTATCTACTAAGAGTTTGTCCCTGGTGTGACATAATTCCCTCATAAACATCAATTCAGCTCCAATTGGCCATAAAACACAACGACGTTCAGTAGGAGAAAACTTTAATTGTCTACCATAGCATCCCACTGATCCAACAAAGATGCACCACTGTAAGGAATTAAGGATAGGAGCTAATTAACTATTATCTATAATTATGTTTAAACAGACTTTCAGCTTTAGTTGGCCGTTGGCAACCTGCTCTTAACAAAAGTGATTCACACCTCAAGAGAAGACTATTCGGAGTCTATCTAGGAAACAACGAATACTTATACCCAGGTATATGTATAACTGTTTCGTGGTTTCTTATACAATCTCTTTTTCAAGTTAAAATTGAAGTACGTCTCAAAGAGGTAAGCCAAAACCTGTGCCTCCTCAATTGCAGATCTCTTTTTCCTGAAAAAAGTTTAATAGGTCCTAAAATGAAAGGAAACTACAGAGACTAAAGTTCTCAACGGACGGTACAATGTACAATTATTAACGATCTTTTCTTATGTGCGAAGCCCAAATTCCTATGAAAGTAGCATTTTCTCGTCACCGAATTTTTAAAAGACGATTTTGAATGGATGAAAAAACAGGTGAGTCTCCTAATTTCAAGAAATGTAAATTTTTAAGACTAGAAATTGTACCCGCCTTACGAGCTTCAGCAGTTTTGTTGTCATAGAAAAAATATACTCCTGCTTACTTACAGCAAATTACACTCGTAATCATGTTATAACCTATATACTAAAAGTCTCTTACAAGCTGTCAAAAGTAACTAACGTTTTCAGGCAGCTTCTCATTTTTTTCTCGCCCACTATATCATCTTGCGCAGGGTGATCATAACAATATATATATATATATATATATATATATATATATATGACTCTGTAACAATTGCATGTTAAGGCCCCTGAGGAAGGCAAATGCCGAAACGCGTCGGGTCTTTAATAAAGCGTTGAAAACGGAAGCACATTCTCCATTGTGCAAATTATATATATATATATATATATGTTGCAATCACGCCATCACCGTGATCACCAAAACCATTTTATTACTTTAAAAATTTCAGACAATACGCTACTTCTTCTATTATCACTTAGTACTCTTAATAAGTGTCTTTTATGGGAACAAATTGTGTAAAATTCGGTACAAGGCGAGAAAGGATTTATCATCAATAAAATATCCATCCCAGGAACTCTTCCTTTTGTAACAATTAATGACTTAACTGGAGTATTTCATCGAACAACGATGGATAAGTATGGCAAGATTAGAATGACCACCGTAAAATTAAAAATAGAATTAATTCAAACTTTGAAAAATATACCGAACGTCATGGATTTTATCTTTAAATAGTAGTGTGATATCCTTGTAAAACTAATTTATTCATGAAGCTATGCTGTCAAATAGGGACTGAATTCATTCACTCAAAGTGGCAGGTGTTAAAATGCCCAAGATTTTTTTTATGTAAAATAGAAAAGTTTTTATATTCTATCGCCTCAAATGTTTTCCGAAAGTTACTCTTGTGGAAAAACCAACAGAAAGAAATGAAACTCGACCTATTTCAAAAAGTTTTAATCCATTCGTCTAAAATAACTTTGAAATGATGAATCATTGATGAGAATAGCTTGAGAGATTTTCAACACAACATTTGCCGACCCTTCCGTTGCAATTAGAATGACTTTTGAAAACATCTTTTGTCCTCCAGAAGGCGCTAAGCACGCGAGTATAAAATAGAACGACAAGATTACAACGTAACATCGGTCTATAAGTATCACCATAGCAGCACACCCAAACTCAAGATAGTCTCAATTGCAATAGCTCTGGCCTCGTATTCGTATAACAGCCTTTATTTTGGATGTACTCCTTGTGACTTAAATAGTTACGTTTCTACTGAATAGACTCCTTGATAGATCAATGCTACCTGACAAAGAAAGAAATATTGAATTGGCCACCTGAACATCAGAAAATAAAGATTAATCACCCGAAGTGTTTGTGTTGAAATTGTTCTAAAAAATACTGCGGAAGTTTTACATCACTAAACTATTCATAAAGACATCATTTAAACAGCGACTAACTTCAGTTCACGCGAAGTGGTAGGTGTCCAACGTCTATGCGAAAAACAATTGTTCGCAGCTGTCGTTTTCAATGTTTTCCAAAAGGCCCCCTCTTTTGATTTCTGTTTTCTTTTTCTCTTTAGTTTTTAATTTTTGTCGCCAAAAGGTGAATCTTTTCACACGATGTACAATTTTTTGGAAAACTGCAATTATTATCTTTATATATTTATTTTTTCAAAAAAAATCGTGAGTTTTATGTTCCGATATAACAAACCATTGATGAGTGTTTAGCCAGGCCGACAGCATGACATCAAAAATTATCCCTTAGGGGTCTTAGAGCTCTATCGTAATTAATAAACAAGAAGATATAACCAGCTTCAGTGAATATCCTGAGATAATAGCACTGAGTCAAGTGAAATGAAAAGCTCACAATAAGCTTCTCATAATGGCGACACTGATACCACACTTCTCTCCTTTCCACCTGGCGCATGATACGAAAATATGAGAGTTAGTCTGAAAGTAGAAAAGAAGTAGGTCTGAAAGAGGTGAGCCAAAATCCGTGCCTTCTCAATTTCAGATTTTCCTTATAATCCTGAAAAGGGTTAACAAGCCCTAAAATGAAAGGAAACTACAGAGACTAAAGTTCTCACCGGACGTTATAATGTACAATTATTAACGATCTTTACTTATGTGCGAAGCCCAAATTCCTATGAAAGTAGCATTTTCTCGTCACAGAATTTTTAAAAGACGATTTTGAATGGATGACGAAACAAGTGAGTCTCTAATTTCAAGAAATGTAAATTTTTAAGACTAGAAATTGTACTCGCCTTACGAGCTTCAGCAGTTTAGAGAAATATACTCGTTCTTTTTACAGGAAATTGTACTTGCAATCATGTTATCACTTATATACTAAAAGTCTTTCACAAACTGTTAAAAGTAACTAACGTTTTCAAACAGTTTCTCATTTTATCCCCGCAAACTGATCAGAAAAGATTAAGACTTTAAAAGGAGAGGGAGGAAAGGCAGACTTTAAAACGACAAAATTTCATTTTTCTTTAATAACCTATCAAGGAATTTTTCCCAGAAATTTCTTTGACTCAAACATTACCAATAAACAATTTTCATATTGTTTTGGCAGGTGTCAAAATATGCCTCCTATGGCTGGTCGACAAGCTTCATTTTTTATCGTACTATTTTTCATTTCTCAACTGTTCCGTGACAATGCTAGTCAGCAGTGTGGAGCCAGCGGCGACCTATACTCCATCTACCAAATGATGCTCAAGGGCCACACTTACAAGTCGTTCAAGACTGCACCGGGTACTCCGGAATGCAGAGAGGCTTGCCTTGCTGATATCAGATGTCAAAGCTACAACGTCGCTATGTTCATTGCAGTATGCGAGTTAAACAACCGAACTAAAGAGGCCAGACCAGAGGACTTTGTCAAGAACAAGGACAGATACTACATGGCGAAAGGTCCAAAACGAGGTGATAGAGAATGCAAAGATTAAAAAGCAGTATTACGGGGAGGAGGGGGGAAGGATGGGAAGGGGTGAAGGGGGAAGGGGGAGGGAAGGGGGAAAGGGAAAAAGGAGAAAGGAGGGGGGAGGGGGGGAGGGGGGAACCACATTCAAATGATAGCTCGATATGCGAGCACAACTTGAAATGTACCCAATTTGATGCTCAGCATTGTCTGACCCATATCTTTACAGAAGTGTTAATAGATTACCAATAATAACATTCCACACATAGTATATCTTAAAGGTGATGAAACAAACAACATGGGTAATCTGACTTTCCTGGATTTACGCTGCCAGCAATGAAGCTTTATTATTCTTATTCTGCTAACAGTAATCACTTCAATTGCAGTTCCCCTCGGATCAATTCGCGAGTTGCCCGCGGAATCGTGCAAGGAGATCAAGGCGAGTGAAGGCGAAAAGGCCGTCAGCGGTAATAATTATTGGATGGATTCAACCAGATCTGGTAACTCTATTTTAGCTGGCTGTGACATGAAGACTGAAGGTTTGTACAAGACATGGTTCTTAGCATTTTGTTGCCGTGCCAATGAGAGGACTTTCCTTAATCGGTTTTCCTTCTCCTTAGCTGCAGACTATTGTGTCAAACACCAGTGCCAAAACGATGCAAAGTGTGTGAACCGTGAGACGAACTACACGTGTGCGTGTAACTCATCTGGCTGGACAGGAAAATATTGTGAAAAAGGTTAAATCATCTCCCATTTTTAGAAGCATGTTAAACAAAGAAGATGAGGGATGCTTAACTAAGATATGCTTATTCACAGATGTCAATGAATGTGTGGAAGGTCTACATGGTTGTGATATCAACGCCATATGTGAAAACACTGTGGGTTCTTACAACTGCACATGCAGACCAGGATTAATTGGAGACGGAAGAAACAGCTGCATAAGTACAAGTAAGGATGTAAACCACTTTGTGTGGAGACGTTGTTAGAAGGATAAGCTGAAAATTACCGCGAACGATTGTACATTTTGACCACCACACTAGTGGAGTGTTTCTTTTTTTTTATTGTTCCGCGAATCGCGCACGAATTATGCACTTTTGAACAACAATCATCATTTTATCGCTTATTCGTGATATTGTCACACATACTTACCTAAAACCAATAAGAATGCGTTTCGTTTCTGGTCAAGGAATTCTAGAATTAAAAGAAACTCAACGAAAAACAACAGGTGGGAAATGGCGACTGTTTTCCCCTCTCATGTGCATGTCTAGTCCGAAAGAATATTTCTCTACGAACGAAGAGCAGCATCTTAACAATTATTACCAAATAGTCTTTAACTGGCTGTGTTCAATCATTTAACTCACATTCGTGGGAAGATTATGCCTTTCATTCAGCAAAAAAAAACCCGCATTTCCTTCTTTAGGTCATTCTTGTAAGGAAATTCGGAACGCAAGTTCCCATCTCAAAGACGGGGAGTACTGGATTTCTCGTAAGAATGACGGAAGCCTTTTAAAAGTCTACTGTGATATGACAACCGAAGGAGGTAAGAAATGGATGTTTAAGAAAAACAAATAACGATAACGGTGGTTTTGTTTTACTTCTGCACAAACTTTTCTTCTATAACAAGTGAAATGCAATATTATTTTGCAAAATAAAGAATTTCATTTCATTTCTTTTTTCTAGGAGGTTGGCTTCTGGTCTCAAACGTCTTCGTCGGCAACCCATCCTCGCTACGGTATTCAGTCGAATCATCATACCATGAAATAAGCAATTGTCACAACAAGTCGTTGTTACACACGGCAGATGCCATGAAGGAACTGAGAACACATTTGTCTTTCACTCAGTTGAGATTCCACTGCAGCAAAAACAAGGGACGTACTCTCCATGTGACCACGGCTGCTAACAGCAGTGGCGAAGCAGTAGTACAATACTTCAGTGGTCAGACAGATGCCTTTCCAAAAGCGTGTGGCTCGTTTGTGAGGATGAATGATGACAACTCGAAGTTAGCTGCTGATTGTAATCAATGGCGTGAGAAAGAGTGGGGATACCATTCCAATAGAAAAGACAGATTTCGAATCGTTGCTTTTGTCCCTTGGAAATATATCTGGAATTTGCATGGGAACTCAGGATGGCAATGTGACGACTACAGCTTCTATGCTGCAGAATATTTTGGATTGTCCGCAAGTGACTTCTGGAGGGTTTTTGTTCGTTAAGGCCAAATACAACTAGTAACTAAACAGTTCTCACTGTCTTGGAAAATATCAACGGTTGACCAAGATCAGTGTCACGTTTTGCCGTTTTTAGTTAGAACTACTAGTTCTAAATCGTGTCAAGCTAGTGCTCTTATTGTCTCTCGATGAGTGTTCAATAAAGGATTAAGGATTTATCACTGATAAATATATTCATCGCCGGACTCTTCATTTTGTAACAATTGATGAGTTAACTGGAGTATTTCATCGAAGAACGATGGATAAATGTTACAAGATTACAATGACCACCGTAAAATTAAAAAAAAAGAATGTATTCTAACTTTGAAAAATATTTCGAACGTCATGGATTTTATATTTTAATATAAATATCCTTGTGAAACTAATTTATTCAGAAAGCTATGTTGTCAAATAAGGACTGAATTTGTCCACTCAAACTGGCAGGTGTTAAAAATGCCCGAGATTTTTTTAAAGTAAATTGGTAAAGTTTTTATATTATATCGCCTCAGATGTTTTCCAAAAGTTACTCTTGTAGCAAAACCAACAGAAAGAAATGAAAGTCGGGCCATTTCAAAAAGTTTTAATCCATTCATCTAAAATAACATTGAAATGATGAATCATTTATGAGAATTATTTGAGAGATTTTCAACGCATTAGTTGCTGACCCTGCCGTTGCAAGTAGAATGACTTTGGAAAACATCTTTTGTTCTCCAGAAGGCGCAAAGCACGCGAGTATAGAATAAAACGACAAGATTACAACATAAGCTACATCGGTATCTGAGTGTCACCATAGCAACACACCCAAACTCAAGAAAGTCTCGATTGTGATAGCTATCGCCTCATATTAGTATTACAGCCTTTATTTCGGATGTACTCCTTGTGACTTAAATAGTTACGTTTCTACTAAAAATACTCCTTGATGGATCGATATATATGATGATTAGAAAGTCCCTACAGTCGAGAGCCTCCTTAAATTTGCAAAACTTAGGTTGAACCAAACGTTTTTTCTCTTTTGATTTCTTTTTTCTTTTTCTCTTTAGTTTTTAATGTTTTGTCGCCCAAAGGTGAATCTTTTTACACGATGTACGATTTTTTTAAAAGTACATTTATTATTTTTATGTATTTATTTCTTCAAAAACGTCGTGAGTTTTATGTTCCGATAAAACAAACGATTGATGAGTTTCTAGCCAGGCGGACAGCATGACATCACAAGTTATCCCTCTGGGGTCTCAGAGCTCTATCGTAATAAATAAACAAGAAGATATAACCAGCTTCAGTTAATATCCCGAGACAATAGCACTGAGTCAAGCCAATAACTTCTTTCTTTATTGTTTTGTCTACCTGCTGTGGTAAACGTAGAAGAGAAGTAATCATTTTATTTCACTGAAATGAAAAGCTCACAATAAGCTTCTCATAATTGCGACACGGATACCACGCTTCTCCTTTCCACCTGGCGCATGATTGAAAATGCAAGAGTCAGTTTTTCACGTGTCTACATCTAAATCGGGATTTGGATTCCACTTGCTAGCAACCTTACCAAGTTTATCAAAGTTAATTACAACAACGTCTATACTGAAAAATAAAATAACCCAAAATTCAGCCGTCTCCCATAGATTCCCTCTGAGCCAACAAAGGAAGACGAACGATGGCTATTTATCAACTAAGAGTTTGTCCCCGTTGTGATATAATTCCCTCACAAAAATCAATTCAGCTCCAATGGGCCAGAAAACACAACAACGTTCAGTAGGAGAAAACTTTAATTGTCTACCATAGCATCCCTCTGATCCAACAGAGATGCACCACTGTAATGAATTAAAGATAGCTAGGGGCTAGTTAATTATTATCTATAATTATCTTTAAACAACCTTCCAGCTTCAGTTAGCCGTTGGCAACCTGCTCTGAACAAAAGTGCTTCACACCTCAAGAGAAGACCAGTCGGAGTCTGTCTAGGAAACAACGAGTACTTTCATCCAGGTATGTGTATAACTTTTCCGTAGTTTACTATATAATCTCTTTTTCAAGTTAAAATTGAGGTACCTCTGAAAAAGCGAGCCAAAACCCGAGTCTCCTCAATTGCAGATCTCTTTTTCCTGAAAAAGGTTAATAAGCCCTAAAATGAAAGGAAACTACAGAGACTAAAGTTCTCAACGGACGTTACAATGTACAATTATGAACTATCTTTTCTTATGTACGAAACCCAAATTCCTATAAAGGTAGCATTTTCTCGTTAAAAGACGATTGTGAATGGATGGCGGAACAGGTGAGTCCTCTAATTTCAAGAAATTAGAAGAAGGCTTCAGAAGTTTTGTTGTCATAGAAAAAAAAATACTCGTGCTTATTTGAAGCAAATTGCACTCACAATCAAGTTATTGCCTATGTGCTTAAAGTTTTTTATAAGCTCTCAAAAGTAATTGACATTTTCACGTAGTTTCTCGTTTTTTTTCCCGCAAACTGATTAGAAAAGACCAAAACCTCAAAAAGAGAGGGAGGAAAGGCAGATTTTAAAGCGACAAAATTTCATTTTTCTTCAATAACCTATTAAGGAATTTTTCCCCAAAATTGTCTTTAACTCAAGCACTACCAATAAACGATGTTCATCTTGTTTTTGCAGGTGTCATAAAGCTGATCTGCTTCTCATGGCTGGTCGACATGCTTCCTTCTTTATACTGCTGTTTTTTCATTTCTCAACTGTCTTGTGACAATGCCAGTCAGCAGTGTGGAGCTGGCGGCGACCTATACTCCATTTACCAAATGATGCTCAAGGGCCACACTTACAAGTCGTTCAAGACTGCACCAGGTACTCCGGAATGCAGAGAGGCTTGTCTTGCTGACGTCAAATGTCAACGCTACAACGTCGTTATGTTCATTGCTTAATGTGAGTTAAGCAACCGAACCAAAGAGGCCAGACCAGAGGACTTTGTCAAGAACAATGACAGATACTACATGGCGAAAGGTCCAAAACGAGGTAATAGAAAATGCAAAGTTAAAAAGCAGCATTGCAGTAGAGAGGGAGGGGATGAGGGGAAGCAAACTGTCCCTCTATAATTAATGAAATGCAATATCATTTTGCAAAATAAAGAATTTCATTTCATTTTGTTTCTTTTTTCCAGGAGGTTGGCTTCTGGTCTCCAACGTTGTCGCCGGCAATCTGTCCTCGCTACAGTTTTCAGAGGAATCATCATACCATAAAATAAGCAATTGTCACAATAAGTCGTTGTTACTCACGACAGATGGCATGAAGGAACTGAGAACACAATTGTCTTTCACTCAGTTGAGATTCCACTGCAGCAAAAACAAGAGACGTACTTTCCATTTGACCACGGCTGCTAACAGCAGTGGTGAAGCAGTAGTACAATACTTCAGTGGTCAGACAGATGCCAATCCGAAAGCGTGTGGCTCGTTTCTTAGGATGAATGATGACAACTCGAGGTTAGCTGCTGATTGTAATCAATGGGGTAATAAACAGTGGGGATACTCTTTTAAAGGAAAAAAGAGAAATCTATTCGTTGCTCAGGTCCCCGGAAAATATCACTGGTTTTTAAAAGGGAGCTCAAGATGGGAATATGACGACTTCATCTACAATGATGCAGAATATTTTGGATTGTTCACAGGTGACTTCTGGAGGGTTTTTGTTCGTTAACGCTAAATACAATAGGTAACTAAACAGTTGTCATTTTAGCATTTGCGGCGACCAAAAAATCTAGAGACTCAAGTTCCAAGGGGTGTCGCTCCAAAACGCGGTTAACGAGGTGTTAGGGACTATTTTACAGATCGAGATAACAAACCATAGTATGTAATTTGTGATAATCGGTATTGACATAAATTAATATTTTGCCGACACGGAACAGAGAACTGGGTGCGAGCGTAGTACGCGGAGGCTCATGGGTAGTATGTTTGTAAGAAGAGATCGTTGAGAAACTTGTGGCATTCTACGGTCAGCCTTGCCACTAGCACTTTCCCATAAGGTTTATTTTTATTGTGTAATTAGCCTGATATGATTTGTTTTCTTCATTCTCTTCATTGTTTATAGATCAACCTTAAAACCCCAAAGGTGGCGCCACTGCAGTTGGTCGGGGGTACACGGTCCCTATTTTCCTAACAAGAGGTTTTTGGGGTTTACGTGTCCGCCTTTGGCGCATGTAGGATGTTACTTGATGTATCTCTTATCCACTTTGTTGTAAATTCATTGTCACAATTAAAATCTATCTTGGGCCTAGCTGACCAACGCGCCCATGCCTCAACCTTTGAGTGTGTTCGGTTGTGTAGTGAAGGCAAAATTGACTGTTTGCACGAACCTTTATTCTTGAAAAGCAATCAACCACGAACCACAATCAGCGACGAAAAATCACGATCAATTGCACAATCAATCAATCTATCGATCGTAAACTGAATCAACAATGCAACGAAGCTCTATCAATAGAATGAAATGTCGCGGAATGCATAATCAAAGAATCGCATGTAAAGAACTGGGCCTAAACGTCGATAAAGAGATTAAAAACAACAAAGAGCAATGGAAATAAAACAGTACAAAGTAAAAAAGTTTCGATACAAATTACAAGAATTTTAGGAGGCTGGAAAACAGCCCATTGTTCTTATCTAGAAGGTGGGCTTTCACTTGCATTTGGTACAATTTTGGCCTTTAAATCTTAAATCAATCGCGAATACTGCAATACAACGGAATATCTGTTCGTATATTATCGCCCAACACTGAAAAGGTAGACTAGAAAAAAACAAAGTTACAAAAGTACTCACATATTGGCCCCGCTTGTGCCAAAGGTTGAGAAAAGGAGAAAGAGCGAAAGTTTGTCAAGACAACTCAAAACTTAAGAAGAGCTGATTAAAGGGACGCTAAACTAATCTTTCATTTTAACTCACTGCGTTCGCACACATGAAAATTATTTTCTAAACTGTTTTAGGAACTTGTACAACACGACAACCACAGTCAAATGGGTTGGTAACTCACGGAGAGCCAATATAAGCTTTATTACTGTATTCGAGCACTATGTGTATAAACGGTCACATTGCTTTTTGTCCCACAGAAATACGATACGCGAAGCTATATCCTCATTAAAGCTAGTACATTGCACAATACATATGATACGGTTAAATTATAGTGAAAGCACTGATTATAATCATACAAAACTAGGCTGTAACTAAAAGATAGCAAAAACGTTCGCGTGTCCCATCACGCGTGGAAACTTAATGATAGCAATTAAATACCTAGGCTAGATGAAACTGAAAGCCGTGCAGATATATCTTCTTGAATATACAAGTCTTTGGCGTAATCGGATTTCCACCGCCCGTGTAATTTTAATAACCTGTCTGATACAGGGCCGCTAGGTGAATTTACGGCAGCGGTTGCCCCACCAGACCTAAGACTGTGTAACCCAAAAAGTTTGGAGTCGTAACCTAGAGCCTTGAGAGCTTCCAAAAAGATTTCTCGACACCTAGAATACGAAATTCCTTTGTTCCCTAAAACATAAGTATTATAATTTGTCTGAAATACTAACTGCCTGATTAGGAGACCGTCTGCATTATGGTCCATTCTTGCAGCAGACATATACCTTAGGACCATATGAACTGGACAAGTGGCATTGTCCGTTCTAGCAATAATAGCTTTATTACCTTCCCTGTAGACATCTGTTTTACTACTTGGTATAACAATGGCCATATGCATGGTCATCTGCGAAAGTTATATGCGAAGCTTTGATATTTGCTAACTCATTGAATCTGAAGAAACCTGCAAAACCAAAGAGGACTATGACTGAAATTCGCAGATCTTTTAGATTAGCGTCTACCTTGCCATGTTTAGCAACTATTCTCTTGACCATATCAATAGAGAGAGGGAGCTTCCTATTCTTCCGTTGTGCGCCATTACGTTTCGCAGCTTCAACAACATTTCTACACACTCCGGTTTTCAAAGGATTATTACTACAAGTTACGTCTACTACATCGTGTAGCCAAACTAATGCAGCATAAGCCATACTAACAGTGCTGGGAGAACCAGTCTTCCTGTGAAGTTGAGACAAATAGGCCGCTACAACAACAGGCTCTTGTGGCAAAACGAATTGAGCCTTAACATCATTGCACCAACGCATAAATTTTTGACACTCAAGTAAATATCTATTCATCGTCGAAGGTTGTCTGGCCTTAAACTGATCAGTAATGAGGCGCAGCTTGAAGGGAGCTAAAGATCCATAGAGACTTGCCCAACAGGACTGAGCAGAGATGGCCTGTTGAGGAAAACAAAAGGAAAAAACACATAACAGAGGGGTGTAGAGGTGGAACAATCTTACTCACTGATTCATGGCTAAAAGGGAATAAGTACTACAACCCGGGTGCTATTAGTTCTCAACACCACTACATTCATTAAATGAAGATCAAAAAAGGGCAATAAATAACACAGCACTATTGGAGTGCTATTCGTTGTCGACACAACTTCTGCACATTGACACTGGCCGAAAAGAAATAAATACCTCAACACTGGTAAGGTGCTATTCGTTGTCAGCACATCTACCTCATATAAAATGATCAAAGTAAAATAAATAACGCAACACTGCCAAGGTGCTATTCGTAGTCAGCGCAAATTCCACTCGCTAGATTGTGGCCGAAAGGCCAACCTTTCAGATTCTTGGTTAACATGGGCCAAAACACGGCTGACTTCCACAGTGGAACAATAAGGGTGCCCTTGGCTCCTTGACTATATATATAGGCAAGCGTTCTGGGAATAAGATAAACTGGCGGAACTAACCAGCAGTTCTCAACTTCCCACGACTGCATAAATGCGTCAATGCCGGACGTTTCCGGGTTCCAAAATCTAGAAAAATATCTGGTGATTTTTCTGTTGTAATACGTGGCAAAACAATCCACCGTGTGGGGACCCCAAAGACTATCCAAGTCTTTGAAGACGTCCTCAGTGACCTGCCAATCGTCAAAATCCACCAGTTTGCTAATAAAATCTGCCCTGGTATTGCGATCTCTAGGAACCCATTCAATATCCAAATGAATGCTGTGTTCGTAACATATCTTGAATATTCTTAAGGCAATCGTGTGTAACTCGAGTTTCATGCTACCGACCTCAACGATTTTGGCAGTGGCCTGGTTATCGGTATACCACTTAATATGTGATGAACTTAAAATCGGAAGGCAAGACAGAAGTGAGAATTCAATTGCACTTAATTCTCGCCACGTAGAACTTCTGCTCCTTTCGTCCTGCGTCCACATTTTGTGGCAAACATGCTCGCCGTCATTGATATAAGAAACAGCTCCGCAGGCAATATTACTAGCATCTGAAAAAGTTACTTTCTGAGGTTTGCGGAAAACAAAGCAATTTTTAAAATTGCGTAGATGGATATTGTTCTTCCAGAAAACGATTTCATCCTTACAATACTCGTCTAAAATCATAGGTGTATCCCAATGCTCAGCAATAGCAATTGTCATCTGACAGTGTCTGGTAGTAATTCTGGGTAAATTTCCAGTAACCGGACATTATGTAGACATAACTTTCCCGACAAATGATGACAACTGCCTAGCCGCAATTGTGCATTTTTGAGCTTCAATAAAAGCCACACAATCAACGATACCTTGGACCCTCCTGGGTGTAATACTAATAGTACCAAGAGTGGAGTTCCAGACCAATCCTAACCAAGTAATAATTTGCGTTGGTTCCCAAATTGACTTTTCGCTATTTGTTATAAATCCGGCTAAACGTATGTCGGAACGAACCCTACTAGCTATAATATTTGCCGAATTATAGTCGTCAGCTATGGACCAACCATCATCTAAAAATACCGCGATGTAAATACCGTTAGCCCTCCACCACCCAACCAAAGGGCGGAGTATCTTTGTAAAGATATAAGGAGCTACAGAAAGGCCAAAAGGAAGAACTGTGAAAACGTAAAACCGCGTCTCCCCTTGAAAATCCCATGAAAAACCTAAGAATGTTTGATGTGGTTGGAAGATCTCGACGTGATGATAGCCACTCTTAAGATCAAAAGAAAACATATAACCATTCTTGCAAAACATAAGAGAAGCAATTTTCCAATCATCGTACTTAATCCTCAGTTTCTTAATGAAATGATTAACATATCTTAAATCAAGAATTAACCTTTTCTTTCCATTAGGCTGAACGGAAACCGACAATGGATTGACGACATGGGGTTTGTAAGACAATTGCTTTATGCGTTCGGACTCCAGTAGCTCAGTGATAGAATTCTCTACGAAATCAATATTTTTCAGGGCAGAAGCGTTGTTCTTTGAATAATATGCAGGCGGCACATCCCAGAAAGGCAAACGATAACCAAATTTAATTACGTATAATATGAAGGATGAAGCACCTAAAAATACCCAAAATTCTAAATTTTTCTTTAAATTGCCCTTTACATTGTAATTCCGTCCTAGATCTTCGTCAATTTCAAAACGATTCAGTACCTGAAGTACATCCGTAAACTTGTCGAATTCCTCATGAATGTCCGATTCCCTTAAGTCCGGTTCCTGAAGCGTTTGTTGTGGTGGAGGCTGGGGCAAAGGCGGTTGGCTTGTACTGGCCGAAAGGGCGGGGATAGAAGCTGGAGGCCCTGCAATCTCTGGCCCAGTGACCTGGCCTTCCGCACCTGAAGCAGTCCCCATGTGCATAAGAGCTTGGACGGCCTGCGGGTGTCAAGATGGGACGAAAATATGAATAGTTAAGTAACGACAAATAACAACCAAAGAGCAAAACTTTGTCATTAACACAAAAGAAAAGGAGGGGCGGGTGGGCGGGAAAGCAGAATACAGCAAAGCTATATTGGTGACGCGAGAAGTGAAATAAGCATACGGCTACTGGACTATATAGCAGTACATGCTATGACACCTTACTCCCATGTAGTACAGAAATCATGCATACTTGACAGGTATTACGTAACAGTAATGCACACAAAGGTGAGATAGAAAAAAAAAGTGTGAACACTGACGTTCCGTAATAAACTCCTATAGAAAATACATTTTTATATGTGCGTTGTGACGCCGAAAGGTCCGATTACAAAACCAATAGAAATACAGAAAAAACCGATAAACATTGTAACTATGTACGTATCTAAGATCATTCTGAAATTAGTGAACTAATCAATAGTCATTCAATAAAAATGAGCCTTCTGGCTAGTGTCCTTAATACTCACTTTCTTGAAAAATCAGTGTCACGTTTTGTCGTTTTTTATCCTTTTGTTGCTAAAGCAAGTCTCCAATGTTGAAATAAACTGTCATTAGAACTATCGGGAAAAAACTATGCGCAATTTTTGGCACGTTGAAATGATGATACTTGCACCCCGATGCATCCGTAGTTTAGTCATATTTATAGTTAGTTAAATAATTATTATCTGTAATAATTATTTTGGAAACGGTGAAAGGACTGAGTGGAGTCCAATTCGGTCTGTAATCATAAGAGTGAGTAGCCAAGTAATGAAAAAAAGAGAAATTTATTTTAAAAGACTGACAAAGGAGGCGTAAATTGTTCAACTGTTTGATATAACTGATTGATTTAAACTACAACTTTTAATGTGATTGGCTTATTGAACAGTCTGATAACAGTGCTATGACGAAGGGCTAACGCTCGAAACGTCAGCTTTTAAAAACTCTTTATGGTGTCAAATTTACGTAATCAACTAAATTGATAATACTCAATAACCCTGTCCGATAACAACTTGGCACGTCAGTTGGTGGAAAATAGGTTTTTTTAACTTGTTAAAATCGAGGAAATTACGATTAATTCTTTTATTGGCTTGTTCAACGGCTTCTTGAGAAGCGAAAGTCGTTTTGATTGCGACACAGAAGCGAGATGATAAGGTTATGATTTCTCCTGAACGAAATCCAATTTATAATTTATCAATGGTAGTAATTTTTTTACGGGAGTCAAGTTAACGTGCAAAATATTCCTTGACCCTCAAAAATATCTTGCTGTAATATTTTCGAAAGTTGCTTGTCATTTTCAGTGATGCCACAACTGATTTATTAATGATATCTGATGTAATCATAGGTAGTGGTCTCAGCTGTTAGTTCTGGCTCGTGTCAAGCTATTGCTCCTATTATCTCTCGTAAGCGATCAATAAAAATTCATGTTTTATACAAAACGTGAATACTACAGTCTAAGTGTCACATCCTTGCTGATGATAAAGCAAGTTCCTTCTCTTTGATTTCGTATCTTTTTTTGTGCGAATATATCATGAGATCCCCCTGCATTGCACACTATATCATCTTACGCAGGGTGATCATAACAATATATGTTGCAATCACGCAATCACCGTGATCACCAAAACCATTTTATTAGATAAAAAATTTCGGACAATACTCTACCTGTTCTATTATCACTAAGTACTCCTAACAAGTATCATTTTTAGGAACAAATCGTGAAAAATTCAGTATTATTACCAATAAAATATCCATCTCAGGAACTCTTCCTATTGATTAAGATTAGAATGACCACCGTGAAATTAAAAAATGAATTAATTATAACTTTGAAATATATATCAAACATCATGGATTTTATCTTTAAATAGTTTTGTGATGTCCATGTGAAACTAATTTATTCATGAAGCTATGCTGTCAAATAGGGACTGAATTCGTTCACTCCAAATGGCAGGTGTTATACGGAAATTCTGCACTTAAACTTACGAAGTTTTTCTCTATTAAAATCGCTGTTTAAGATTAACTTGTATCAGATGAATCACTCGTTTTCCATTCGGTTTGACCCGATGATTTCGTGGTGAAAAATTATTGTGCCCTGTGATATACAGCTGATTCTTTCTTCCAAAGTAAGCTTTTGGTTTACTAGGGTAATTTGTCTACAGCAACGAAACTCTAGAGCACTGACCGCGGGAAACCTTCGCCGCACATAGTGCGAAGGAATAAAATGTTATGGCAACAGAAACTAACACAGCTACCCATTCTTAATATATTTCGCCAAAGAAAACAGGAGACAAACGCTGCAAACTAAACATTCAGTAACCCTTATATCCTTACGATCCCTTTATGATCTGTCAGAATAAAAGATAAAAAGCAGGATGACAATAGTGGCAACAAGCATGCGCCATATGATTCAGGAAATACAAACACAACATTGCTTGGGTTTGATTTCAGTTTTGAACTCTCAGGTACTTGTCAACATCTTTTGTAATAGCACATCATATTACAAGACATTCCCTTCTGTTTCACGGCAATACAACGTCACACAATGTGAAGGTATGTCAATGAACCGGAAAGGTGCATTTGAGACGGCTGGAAGCGTATTTATACGAGTATAGCACGATTTGCACATGTGTAACAAGTGAGCATGGTAGTATTACGCCATGTCCCCTAATCTTTGACAAGCACTATCTATGTCAAAACATTTCATTCTTGTTCATGTTAACATCAAGTTTTCCTTAAAAGTTGTAATACCCCAGAGTACATATATATCTTATATATCTTTACAGAAACGAGGAGTCGCTTTGCAAACGCAGTAAAGTAAACATCTGGGACCAGGCAATACATACGAAATTTTTTTTAAATTATTGTTGTTGTTGTTTTCAATTAAAGTCCCAGCTCGTCGAATAACAAAACAAAACAAAAAGCCAAAACTAAACCTAAACAAAACCAAAAAACAACAGCGCAGTCATAGACAAAGACAACTAAAATAAAATTGAGGGAATTATCAAACCTCGAGCGACTTGGCTGGCTAATCAGCAACGAACTCGGTTGTAAAATTCAAAGATCCAACTTCGAAAGTGTAGTACCGTTGCTATTTAAAAGAAGATGAATAGGAAAATTAATAAATCAGACTAAAAAGGTACACATTTACAATTAAGCCCCTCCCCTGAGGTAGTTAAAACTCAATGGTCTAAAAATAATTACAACAGATACGTCAGTTATGTTCCAGAGACTCATTCCTGACCTCAGGAGCCTACCTTACCAGACGACCAGCTCTAGATGATTAGCAACAGGTATCGGCTTTGAAGGAAGAAATTACCTGACATCGGCATATTCGGCTCAAATGCAGTCGAGAAATCATGAAAAGTTATGATCTGATTCCATCTTTCGTGGTTTCTTTGTGTTCTCCCTCTACGAGAACTTTTGCATTTGATGGTGAGCGCGAATCTGGTTTATAAATTCGCATCTCATGATTATGAGCTACCGGAGCGAGGAGAGCGCGAAAAAACTAATACTTTTTTTTTTTTTTTTGCGGAGCTCAAAACTCTAGCAATACTGTTAGTTGGGCCTTTTTCTTTTTTAAATTTAAAGAATTAAGCCTTCTGGGTTTTCAAAGATGAAATACGACAATATAAGATGGCGCGTATCACAACATTTCGCCTACTACCAACCCCCCTTTTTTTTGCCACTGAATGATGCCTGTTTCATAACGTGTTTCCTTTCTATGCTAAATTATTAAATATCGCTTTTTCTAGGCTTCAATTTTAATATCTGGCGTAACGTGAAAGTTTGGATGCATACACCACAAAAACATTTGCAAAGAGATTTGTAAACGAAATGTTGCCTGGTCAGTATTTGCGAAGGCCTGCGCTCAAACTGCTCTAACGAAGGAATAGGGAATTTCGAAATGCCTCTTCATGTCATAACCAACTTCCAAATCTTCTTGCAAGAGCCAGATAGAGAAGAAAGAGCGAAAATTGTCAAATCACCATTGATTCCACACTGGCTAACCCAAAAAGTTTTGTAGGTAATGGCGCATTCTCCTCTTCAGGACGCTTCAATAGGAGATTTTCACATCTACTTTTCGTTTCTGTTGGCTCTCTGTGTCCTATATGGTCTTACATTGCAACGGGAAGTTAATGCATGAGAACGAACTGGAAAAATAACACATTGTATGCAAGTGATATGTAGCTCAGGGGAAAATTTGGTAAAAGTGTCATTAAAAAAGAGGCTAAATAAAGAATGAAACGGATCAGCTTTACAAAAAATATGTGATAATATGTTTATTCAACCACTCTCCATTTTGAGCTTTAACGCAGCCATATACGGACATTTTGCTTAAGCAGACACGTTGTAGCAGTTTGGCTGAGCGATGACGTCTATTTCTCCCACATTAATGGAAATATCTACACGCAATGTGATTTACACCTCTAGCTGATTAGCTGGAGCTATAGGGTGTCACATTGCTTCGAACGGAGCCATTACAGTATTATGATGGAATTTTATTCAATTTTACAGCCCTTGGGGATCAAATATAGTAAGAAATAGTGTGAGCAAAACGCACTCAAAAACTGCTCAGATTTAAATGATCTTCGTAGCATTTTTCTACTAAACTGTTATGGAGTGGATGATTAAAAATAATGAAATGTAGCAGATAATTCTCAAACCAATAACGATGGCTTTTATTTATTTGTTACGGTGACCTGAAATAAGTCTTTGAGTTTTAAACTTTTACACTGTCACATTGCTTCTAACGGAGCCATTACAGTATTATGATGGAATTTAATTCAATTTTCAGCCCTTGGGGATCAAATATAGTAGGAAACAGTGTGAGCAAAACGCACTCAAAAACTACTCATATTTAAATGATCTTCGTTTTTCTACTAAACTGTTATGAAGTGGATGATTCCTACATTTGTTTCATCGAGAGTTTCTCCATTGTCGAGTAAAAAATGAACGTCAGAGTCAGATGAAGAAGACCAGTGCATGTATGGTCGATTTTACTCTACTACTCTGAGTGGTGAAGGGCGGCAAGAAGGACATGGCATGTTTGAACTCTCTCTCTCTCTTATTATTTTCGTCTATTAGGATATCATTAATTGACATTAACGACACCTGTCGGCCTATTTCAATCTCCAAAAGATGTATCTGTATGAAAAGACCCTAAAATGTTGTGAAGGAATGAGATAAATCAAAATTATTCTCTACACTGAGGAATGCATATCACATCTCTGTTATTTACCATAAAAGAGTAGGGCCAAATCATTGAGCATAGTTCTTTACACGCTACTTGTTTTCATGCTAGGAAAATAGCTGTGATTTAACATGATGTCAAAGATACACACGTCGAATTTACGAACAACTTGTATCGTCATTTTAATGATTAAATTCTATTGCTCTACGGATCATCTCTTGTAATCAAAAATTACATCCATTCGTCTTGATATCAAACTTGTTTTATGTCGATAGAAAAAGCAGAGGGTTAATTCTCTCTGATTCATCGTATTGTGTTGAAAAAACAGATTGGAAAAGTTGTATCGGACTAAGTTTAGTTAGATTACGTGGGACTTCAATCAGTTTAGCTGGAGAACTTCTTCGTCGAGTTCAACTAGATCTGGAGTTGGGAACATCCGCAGCACTTGAATCATATCGTTACATCTTAATGTAAACATCTCAGCTGCATGAGCAAGGTACAGCTCTGTTTGTTTTTTAATTCAGCCTCAATTTGACTCAGCTAGTATCTAGTGCATTTGTATTGATTAGGCTACATCACTCTGACTGGCTTTTCCACTTCATGGCTATGATAGATCGTTTTTTATTTTATTTTGCCAAAAAAGTTGGATTTAAGCTCCATACGCTTCATCCTCAATGAGAGATCGTTGGTTGTGGCCTCCATCCGGAAAAATTGCTATTACCACTCTGGGCACAAGACCAGTCTGACAAAAACGATTACTGCATTTTGAGGTGGCGCATACAACCCTCACACAAAAGGTTTCATAATGTTTGATTCCCCGTCGTCGACGTCGAACTGAATAGGTTCCCACGGCAAAATGAAGGGGGCAGTAATAAATCAACCTTTTTGATTTTCCTGATCGATCTTGAACTTTTCCTTTCAGAATGCCTTCCTGAAGCTTAGCCTTGAATATATCAAAGACCAGCGGTAAAGAAATGTCGGAATAAAATAAGGAAATGTCATCAACATCTGTACGGTCGAAATGCTTGTCGTAAATGTGCTCCTCGTGTATTTTCAGTCGAGTGAAACTCTTCATGCACAAGTCACATTGGGAGAGATTCATGGCGAAAGTAAAAAGAGGTAGTAAAGCGGTTATGTGCCTGGTTGCTAAGCCTTTGACTGACAGGGTGAGGCCAAGGGTGACCTGGTTTTGATACAAGCCTTTCTGTTTTTCAAATGTTTACTACTTTGTTATCATGCTAAGTAGATACTGGTCTCTACCACTACATGGTCAACTTCAGCCTCACTCCAAATCAAAGGCTTGGCAACTGAGTACACAACTGTTAAATGACCATTTCAACTGCTGGTTTGGTGTGGGGATCTGCTAATCCCACAAGGCATTCTGATTTTGTGCCGGACTTGTACTTTGAAATAGCTCATTAATTAGAATTGGAATTTCTTACGATTCCCCCTACAAAAGCGTTGACAGGTTTCAAACACGTGGTTTTGGTCAAGCAAGAGCTGCAGGCCGAATTTATCGCTAAAATAAGTATTGACGGTATTTCTGGACGTATTTACCGAAACAAGTTCGCGCACGATGTCCTTTGAGGAAACGTTGAGGCCTGTTCGAGTGGTTGCGTCCTTCGAAACCGTCAGCGCTATAGCGATCAATTGACGTTCGGGACTTTGCTCGTATGTGTCTCAATGAACTGGAAAAGCAGGCGAACTCATGAATGTACTCGCCTTTTGCTGATTTTTGGGACTTTACAGTCACCACCACCTGACGGAAATCATTACATTATTTGAAAAGTATTTAAAACTCATTTAAGGATAGCCTGTTTAAACTGCGCGACGTCAGAATTAAGCAACAGTTGTACCCGGCATGTTCTGTCCGTGATCTACATATTTATTGGTTTGTGACACAAAGAGCTAGCGAAACTCTTCGCGGGATTTCCAACTTTGGCCGTCTTATGGTGAAATTTAATATTTGGAAACCTTTCGCCGAGAAACTAAAATACTGGGATTGCAATGAGGGAAAGAAAGTCAACTTCGAAAATGGACCCGTAAAATAGTCTGCCGATACCACTTGTGCCTCTTGCTGATAAACTATTTACAGTTTGTGCTGCTTTTTGTAATCTTCTACCTTCACTTACTAAGGAGAACTCTCCAGTAGGCTTCTAATTTATCAAAAAAAAAAGTAAATTAATTATGTAAGGAAATCTTTCAGCTTTATCATTCCTACATTGACCACTTCAAACCGTTGTTTTGGTTCGGAAAACAAAGGATTTTTTTTCGGAATTAGTCCACAGCAGACAACATTGGTTAACAAACAAAGAGTTGTGATACCACGGTCGCTTACACTGCTGTCGTATTACAATGCATCTGTGCGAACTGTCATATCTCTCTTGATTGAAAAACACAATAGCAAATCAAATTTATCCTCCGCTAACCTGTAATCAGGCAATAAAGACTATTTTACATCTTGTAAGTGTAAAAATAATTTTAACATAGATGGCGCTTGAGTTCAGTCCATTGTGAGAGGTTCTTAAAGGCTTTCTCAGTCGTGAATAATCATTAAGCGTCTGTTCAATTTCGCTACTCAAGCACTATTTCCAAAATAAGAAAAACAAAAGCCATAAAATATTCCTCTAACTGCGGAGTAAGAATTTTTTTACTATCGGTGCTTCAAAGGTAAACTCGATTGCAGTATGGTGATTGGCTGGAGCTCTGCCATGATAATCTAACATGTCTTAAAATAAGATCGCAACTTACCGATTAAAAAATTGGCATTTTTTGATAAAATTTTCGCGGGATCACACACAAAATTCGCAACCATTTAGAATCAACTTAAATTCGTCCAAAAGATAGGATAGATAAAACAAACCAGGCTAAAACTATCGGGATAGAACTGAACTGTCTTAAAATGATGATATTTGAACCTCGATGCAACCGTAGGTTAGTAATCTGTAATAATCATTTTGGTAAATGTGATAGGACTGAGTGGAGTCCAATGAGGTCTGTAATCATACGAAAGAGTAGTCAAGTTATGAAAGAAAGGGAAAATTTGCATAAAAAGACTGACATAGGAGGCGTGAAGTGTTCAACTGTTTGATTAATTGGTTGATTTAAACTATAACTTTGAATGTGATAGGCTTATTGAACTGTCTACTAACAGTGCTCTGACGAAGAGCTACCGCACGAAACGTCAGCTTTCAAACCCTTTACGATGGCCAATTTACGTTATCAACTCAGTTGATATTAATCAATAACCCTGTCCGATGACAAACTGTCCGATAGCAAATTGACACGTGAATCAGTGAAAATATGATTTTTTTAAAACCAATCACAATCGAGGAAATTGTACCTTTTATGATTAATTCTGTTATTGGCTTGTTTAACGGCTTCTTGAGAGGCGAAGGTCGTTTAATTTAATTAATTAATCAATTTAATTAGTAGAAAACAGCTTGGAAATCGCTCGAGATTATGCACTTAGCGAGTCCAGAGTGCGACGCTAGAGAAGAGACCAGGCGACTATTCTTTCGGCAAAACGTGCAAAAATGAGCCGTTTCACTCCCAGGTGTCCCGAACTAGAAGAGCAAACGATGGAGTGGTTTTCACAGCAGAGAGACCTAGTATTTCATTTGTAATGTGAAATGAGAAGGGTTTTTGCCGAGTTGAGTGAGATCGTCTTCAATGCGCAGGAAGCAAAGAATCTGATTGGTGTTCAGAAATACGTTGTTTTCATGACAATTTTAAAGCATGTCACGTAAAGAGCGCTGCAGTCACGGAATCTACGGTCATTTCGCATCAACATTAAATTTGTATTTGTTTTTTAATCCCAAACCTTCGGCTATAAGTCAAACCCCTTCTCTTGTAAAAATATCTCCCAAATTTTGTGTCAAATACTGAAAAAATCGCTCGGCTTATAGGTGAAGAAATACGGTATCTTGCAATCACGCCAACCCCTTAATGACTAGAACCATTTTATTAGTTTGAAAATTTCAGAAAACACTCTACCCCTTCCGTTATCACTAAATACTCCTAATGAGTATCTATTTTAAGAAAAATTGTGTTCACTCAGTACAAGGCGATAAAGGATTTATCACTGGTAAAATAACCATCTCCGGAACTCCTCCTTTTGCAACAATTGATGAGTTAACTGGATTTCATCGAACAACGATGGATAAATGTTACAAGATTGACCACCATAAAATTAAAATATAAATAAATTCTTCAAAGCTTTGAAAAATATATCGAATATCGTGGATTTTATCCTTAAACAGTTTTGTGATATCCTAGTGAAACTCATTCATTCATGAGGCTAGAAACTGAGTTCGTTTATTCAAAATTGCAGGTGTTAAAATGCCCGCGATTTTCTTATGTAAAATAGCAAATTTTTTTAAAAAATTCTATCACCTCAGATGTTTTCTGAAATTAAAGTTACTCTTGTAGCAAAACCGACAGAAAGAAATTGGACCCATTTCAAAAAGTTTCTAATCCAGTCGTCTAAAATAGCATTGAAATGATAAAACATTAATGAGATTTATTCGAGAGATTTTCAACACAACATTCGCCTACCCTGCCGTTGCAATTAGAATGACCTTCAGTTTGAAAACATCTTTTGTCCTCCGGAAGGCGTTAAGCACGCGAGTATGAAATAGAACGACAAAATTACAACGAAAGCTACATCGGTCTCCAGGTGTCACCATAGTAATACACCAAAACTCAAGATAGTCTCAATTGCGATAGCTCTCGCCTCGTTTTCATACAACAACATTTATTTTGGATGAACCCCTTGTGACTTTAGTAGTTACGTTTCTACTGAAAATACTCCTTGATGGATTGATGCTACTTGACAAAGAAAGAAATATTGAATTGGCCACCTGAACATCGAAAAATAAAGATTAATCTCTGAGATGTTTGTGTTCAAATTGTTCTAAAAATACTGCGGAAGCTCAACGTTACTAAATTATTCATAAAGACATCAATTCAGCTCCCGTTGGCCATTAAACACATCAGAACCCAGTGGGAGAAAAACTTAACTGAATACTATAGCATCCCACTGATCCAACAAAGATACACCACCGTAAGGAATTAAGGATAGTGGCTAATTATCTGCAAGAGTTTGTTCGTGGCGTAATATAATTCCTCCCTAAACATAATTTCAGCTCCAATTGGCCGTAAAACATAACAAAGTCTAGTTTGAGAAGAATAATAACGGTTTCCAATAGAATCCCGCTGATACAACGAAGATGTACCAATTTGTGGAAGGACAATGGCTCATAATCTGCTACGAGGTCGTCTGTGGTGTAATATTATTCCCCCTAATCAACCTTTTAGGTTCAGTTGGCCGTTGGCAACCTGCTCTGAACAAAAGTGCTTCACACCTCAAGAGAAAACCAATGGGACTTTCTTTTAGAAACAACGAGTAGTTTTAACCAGGTATGTGTAATGCCGCAGTTTATTGTACAATCTATTTTACAAATTAAAACTGATGTCTGAAAAAGTTAAGTGAAAACCCGTTCCCCATTAATTGTAGTTCTCTTTTTCCTGAAAAAAGTTTAATAGGCACTAAAGTAAAGGAAACTACAGATACTAAAGTTCTAACCGGACGTTATAATATACAATTATTATCGATCTTTAGTAATGTGTGAAGCTCAATTTCCTTTAAAGGTAGCATTTTCTCGTCACCGAATTTTTAAAAGGTGATTAGGTTTTGAATGGATGACGAAACAGGTGAGACTACCGATTTCAAGAAATGTAAATTTTCAAGACTACAAATTGCACTCGCCTCACGAGCTTGAGCAATTTTTGATGTCATAGAAAAATTTATCCTCCACTAAATCACAATCGAAATTGTTTTATTTCCTATACTTAAAATCTTTTACAAGCCGTCAAAGTAACTGACGTTTCCAAGCAGTTTCTCATTTTTCCCGCAAACTGATCAGTAAAAATTAAAGCTACAAAAGGAGAGGGAGGGAAGGCGGATTTTAAAGCGACAAAATTTCGTTTTTCTTCAATAACCTTTTAAGGGATTTTTTTTCCCAAAAAGGTCCTTAAATCAAACATTACAAATGTTCATCTTGTCTTCACAGGAGTCATAAATCTGATATGCTTCTCATAGCTGGTCGCCAAGCTTCATTTTTTACCGTGCTATATTTCATTTCTCAACTGTTCCGTGACAATGCCAGTCAGAATTGTGGAGCTGGCGGCGACTTATACTCGATTTACCAAATGATGCTCAAGGGCCACACTTACAAGACGTTCAAGACTGCACCAGGTACTCTGGAATGCAGAGACGCTTGTCTTGCTGATGTCAGATGTCAAAGCTACAACGTCGTTATGTTCATTGCAATATGCGAGTTAAACAACCGAACTAAAGAGGCCAGACCAGAGGACTTTGTCAAGAACAAGGACAGATATTACATGGCGAAAGGTCCAAAACGAGGTGATAGAACATGCAAAGAATATAAAATCAGTGTTACAGAAAAGGGAGGGGTGGAGGTTTACTCCTGATAATTTTTCAAAGATTCAGAAGCCTCGCACCCTGTTATATTAATGTCAGAGGAACTTATGAAGCTTTTAAAACCCTTAACCTTATGAGACTCTTGCAATTAAGTTACAATTTTAGCGTCAATAATTCAAATTAATAATTTATATTTCTTTGACTTTGTAGCCGAATACTGCAATAATTACAAGAACTTAAGTGATGCCAATAGAAAGAGCAGTTACACAAGATCAGCTAGTTTGTGTGACGACAAACTCCATGTGGGATGGTATCGTTTTGTGAGAGCTGCAGGAACAAAAATGCCAACTAATCTTGTGCCATTACGCAGATGTGGTACAGTAAACCCAGGCTGGTTGAATGGTTCTCATCCTTCAGTGGAAGATGGTGAAGTTGACAGGACGGTATGCTTTCGTGCTTATAACAACCGCTGCAAGGACCCAACAGTAATTGGTGTGAAAAACTGTGGATCTTACTACATCTACAAACTTCATCAGCTATCACGTTGTGCTATGCGCTACTGTGGTGCAGACTGAATTTGAAGCAAATCCACTTCTCGTAATAGGAGGATTCATAAATAAACCCTTAAATCCATGTTCATAAGAGCTTAAGTATGTTCCACTGAAGAAATGTAAAATGGTTTCCGTGTTCACATAGCCTGATGTAAATACGCGGGAGGTTGGGAGAACACTCGATGAGCGTAGGAAACCACGACGCGAGGCGGAGTGGTTTCCAGCTTATCGAGTGTTCTCCCAACCTTCCGCGTGTTTACATCAGGCTATGTAAACACGGAAACCATTTTACATTTCTTTTATAAAATAACTAATGAAAGAGCCTCTTCTTACAACGAAGGAAAGCGACGTGCTTGTTGTTGTTGTTCATTTGGCTTTTCGGCCGTGTCTTGAATACTGGGAAAATTAAACTCCAAAGAAAAATTAGGAAAATCTTCTTCTTCCATTACTGTACTCAAAACAAACTTTAAGAAACTGAGTTACTGCTAAATAAATAGCAGGGAGAACTCCGCGAGAAGATTCAGCGTGAAAACCGTGTTTACATACGCTCATGTAAAATGGTTTTATGGCCAATCAGAGCGCGCGTATAAATTTCTTTATCATAATCATTTGAAATACAATTGATGTGTTTTAATGTTAGTCACGAACCACCAAACTATGTTATCTAGAAGTATTCTCACTCGTAATGTTAGCGAGGATCACTCGCTTAGAAAATCAAGAATGAAAATACAGATGATAAATCCTAAACTCGAAGGTAAATAGTTCATGTGCAGTGCCTCTGCATTCATTTATGAGAGGTACTTAGAGGATGATCTCAAGTAATTGGAAATGATGCACGGCAGAAATCGCGATATTTAGCTCATGGTCGTCTAGTATTTTATAGATGTTATTGATGACTCGAAAATCGCACTTTTGCGATGATCTTGTGTGCGTAGAAAAGGCAATTTTCTCTTTCGAAAATACTAGGCAGTATATTTTTTTAAAATTTAAATTTGAGTGATTTTTTTAGTACGTAGCTCCCTCAGAGAGCATGCAACATCATTTCATAGTCTGACGCAGATTCTTAAGAAAGGACTTTTTTGTACAAAAATGTTTGAGGGTTTTTAGAAAAATATTATTAGAAGTAGAAAAACGTGCGTTGTAGAATGAGTTTATGATTTTTCCGCAAACTACGTATGTTTATTGAATCTGAAGCAATGTTAACATCGTGCATCAATTCAGATAAATTTTTACTATACAAAATGGGTTTAGGTAGAAGTTTAACTTTATTAAACAGAGGGATGGTGTTTTCATTTATCTTTGCAAAATATATGAGACGATGTGTCATTTTTGGAACTGTCTAAATTTTACGCTGAAAAGGGTCTTGTCCTGCGGCTAATGCGGTTAGACGGTATGTATAACCCTACCAGGGCCGTAGCCAGACTTCAGAACAAGACGAGGCAAGTTTCGAGCACCGTAGGCGCGAGCCGCTAGAGGTTCTGGGGGCACGCCCCCCTGAAAATTTTGAAATCTAGAGGCTCAGAAATTCTCTTTTAGCCAATCCGATTTTTTTCTGGGGATTATTTTCTCAATTAAACGTTCCTTCGGGAAAAAAAAAAGGCCAAAATCACGACGAGGCAATTGCCTCGTCTTGCCTCAAGCTAGCTACGGCCCTGACCACTATAACGAAAACAAAGACATTTAATTTGGCTAAGGTCCTACGGAATCATATTTATTTGGCAGAAAGGTTCTTCTTTTCGCACGTGGGATAAGTTTATAGACAGGTGACCTGTGTGTTTCATGATCTCTAATTTTTTCATGCAGAATGTGGGGAATGGCTGAGCTTAAAGGCATAATACCTTCATACTAAGCTTGGACGGAGAGGCCAATCGGAATATACAAGGCGGTAATGACAATAATTGAAATCGGTGAAGAACGCCGCTCTATTCAGCACTCAAGAGAAATCTGATCGATTTTCTTAGCCTTAACGATCACGCGAAAAAGTACGAGCGAGTGTTATTTTACCTGAAACTCTACCACCAAATGAAAATCAGCAAGAAAAAAGAACATTGCACCGGATCAACCCAACAGCAACTCCATTAGGAATTACCCTTATTGCTTTCCTCTAAAGCTACAGTGAATGCTCTAAAGCTTAAGTGAATGCGTTTCAGAACAATGGCTATTAATTATAGACTTTTAAACATAATTTTAACTTTAGAAATAATTTTAATAACCGGTTCGGAAAGACATTTGAAAACCGTTCGCTGCAAAATGGCCAACATTTTAACCGTTAGCCGTAAAAGCTATCTTCTCACTGTGACGCAGTCGTGATCTCGAAGGGTCTAGCCTGATCTGTTTTATTTCAGCCTATCTTTGGGCAATTTAGGCAGGTTCATAGTTGTTTCACTAGAGGATTCATTTTTCTGCCAATTTTTAAAAGCGTCATTTGAGAATTTGTTCATGCCTGGTGTACGTATATCGAGTTATGGATGCACGCGGGAAGTTTGGAGAGCACTCAAAATGCGTAAGAGTATCTCGAGGCGCAGCCGAGAGCGACTCCAGCCTTATGAGTGCTCTCCAAACTTCCCAAGTGCATCCATAACTCGATATACGCACAGTTAAAAGCATAAGCAAATTCTTTTATAACAGAGCGACAACAAGGATCCGCGCGAAGAAGTCTTTTGTTGTGATAGAGTACAAAATTCTCACAATGCACAAAAGAAAGTAAACAAACGTCCTTATTGGCTGGTAAAAAACACGCCACATTTTATACTTTGGTTTGAGCGAGATCATTTGATCCAGTGAACCGATAACTTTGAATGAAAAGCTCAAAATTTACGGAGAAAATGGAGAAAATCAAAGCCAAATGAACTCTTGTCAATTTGCGAAACGTGCAACTTCCGAGTTTTTTTCGGGTTTGAGTTTGATGCTTGTTGGATCAGGACTTAAAAGGTCAATGCTCATAGGAAAACTGGTCAGTTCTTCGCTGGTTTCTTCCATATTTCAAAGAGAAGGAAAGCTGCACTGCAGCTTCACAGGACGGAAACTCTTAAGCCAGGTAAAAAAAATGCTCACGTCATCTTATTTACACACGGGCGTGCGTAAATAAAGATTTAATCGTTGATTATGTTTCATGTAAACCCCACAACTTATCTTGAAAATGCAGCAGAACTGGTTATACATGCTCATAGTAGTGAGAACCTGAAGATGTTTATTGAAACATTGCCCATTTATTAAACGGAGTTTAGAGAAATCAAACTTGTGTGAAACGATCTTCGCGAACAACATATCCTCCTCCATGTAAATCTTTCCTGAGAGCATGCATCTATTTAAGTCAAACTCAAATAGTTATCCATAGGAATGAGTGAACTTACGAAGCATTTTATTTGTTACAGCTTTAAACATTATCCAATTGAAGAGATTCACTTCAATTGGATAATGGATACGCGGAATATTTTAAACAAACTTTTGTTTTAATCATGAAAAAAATATTTGTAAAAATTATTTATATTAGAAAATAAGTAAAGAATACCTTAATACCCCGAGGATATAACCAGCCTGGGGAGGATAATTCAATATGGCAGTCTTCAAGATATGTCCAGAATTAAGCGAACGTCAGATAGAGCTTTAGAAATGGCCTTTCCTCTACGAGAGAGAAAAGGTTCTCAGATTTTGGAAGTATTCCCATAAGATTGAAACTGCATATTACATACAGAGAAAAACCCAATTCATAAGCTTAAAATTGGGAATGTGCTTACCACCTCTACATACATAATGCAAATAATATTAAAGAAGTTAGAAGAGTTAAGGGTGAGTTTCTCTAGTAAAGTACTATATACGTTGACCAATAAGAGTGAACAAGAAATATTTCTAATCAAGGAGACTATTAATAATAGTACCTCTCCACCTGAAATTAATTTTGCTTCAACAGAGAGACAATCATTAAATGATGCAAATGAAATTAAAATTAAGGATGGTAGATCCGTCTAGTTCACTTATCCAATAGAAGCCAATCTAAGATGATAGGCCTGCTCGATCAACATTTTGAAAAGATGTCACCGTTACACTTTGACAAAGTAATGAATAAGTAGAGATATTTATATATGCCTGTTAGGGGGCTTTCTCATTATAAAATGTATCTCTGCATGTCATATCTAATTTTGTAAAGTGACACTAAATAAGCTTGTAATGAGACACTTTTTAAATAGTTCACCCATTAGGGTAAGAGCAGTATCAAACTTATGTATCATTGTGTTAATGAAAAAATGCTTGAATTTTAATGTTTCCAAACAGCCTTCAATTATTGGTGCATTGTCTTTTGCACGAATTTGACTTGTAAAATTACAAACTTTTGTAAGCAGACAGGTCAAATTGGACTGTTCAACAGCCAATGATTATTCAACAATACAAATATTGAGTGAATAAGGTCTCTAACATCAACTGGAAAACAGAGATTGATTAACCCTTTAACTCCCAAGATCTGATTGTCAATTCTCCCCTCTAGCTGCTACACATTTCCTTGTAAACAAGTTACGAGAATTTGTTATTAGATCGAGATAACAACTTTTACCTGATAAGTTTGAGTGTCATCATTTCCTGTTTGCTGGATAATGTCTAAATGTTACAGGGAGAAGTTACATGTTAATCACTTTTGGGAGTTAAAGGTTAAAAGCAACTGGTCAGAAGACTATGGTTTGCTTGGCTATCCATAATAACAACACAGAAGGCTTTCCTTTAGTATTAACTCTGCCAAAAAGATCTCTTACCGCCGCCGTCTGTTTAGCCTCCAAGCAGCGAGCAGGCTCTCGTGTTTGGCCTACGCTTTACGACCCTTTTTCGAGCACAGTCGCCTACTAGAACATCGGCAGCCGCTTTAGAAACAAGCTCCTCAATCAGGTCTCATATCATAACAGATAGTAGAAGCAACCGTTTGGAAATCAGTATGTTGCGTTACGCCTAAAGATAGGATTTCGACTTACGTGAGCAAAGGTCAATCAACAAGCGAGGGCATGACTTAAAAATCACAATCATGGGTAGTTTATGAAAAAAATTTACTCAATTTTGGCATAAAAAATTTGTCCTCCGAGAATTTTTCCAATAATACTTCAGTTAACTAAAATTTAATGCATATTTTCCGTAACAATGGCTTTTCACCAAATGGTCAATCGCTCTGTAGTCAGTTTCTTAGCCATAAAGCAACTCTGAGTGATTAAATAAGTTTGCCAAAATTATGTCATAAAAAGCCCAAACAATCAAAATACGTTTGGACAGAGAAAAGTAAATTTTAATAAAATTTTAATAATTAATAGACTGATGAATGCTCTTCAAATGGAATAGCTTTAAGTTCGATTTGGCGAGAAATTTTCGAAGAATAAGGTCGAGTGAACGATTTCCTTCCTCTAGAAGCTCGAAAAGTCGAGTCGACATTCTTGTTTTGCTGTCTTTTGTACTTAAGTCAGCTTAGCTTTTAGCCAACGTTGAACTTCAAGAGCATGCCGGAATAAATGTATGATCTGAACAATTTTAGATCTTTAATTATTTGTTTGTGTCTCCAGCGCCCACAGCATGTGCCTCAACCAGCACTGCTACAACTCCAATGGTGACACCTCCAACGAGAGAATACTCCTCAGCAAAGAGAGCGGCTAGAAGTGATCCTGGCCCGATGAGGAACAGGCAGAGTATAGGGGTAGGTGACCTTGGTTAAACGGTACGGCGATCACAGTGGGATATTAACAGTTTGTTTAAGGGGCAAAGTATCCTGTCTGGTTTACTTTTCCTAGAGAAGCGGCAGTCTGAACAGAGTCAAATGCTCTCACACACCTCATATTAGACAGGCGATTACGGTGAAAGATTCACTGATTGTTTAAGAGATAAACTACTAGTAAGCTGTTTTTTTCCTGTCATAGAGAAACCGCAGACAAAACAGAGTCAAGTTCTGGAAAACACTTCATAAATATCGCTCAGTCTATGTCTTTGCAATGCACACATACACAATTAACTGACCCCCGCTAACTTTAGAGATCGTTTTAAGGTTGAAAATTAAGGTTTATCTCGTTTGAGGGTTGCCGACTAATTTGGCTGGTCAGAGGCTGGATCAATGTCAAATAGTGTTTAATTGTATTCAATCGGAAGAGCGACAGAAATCTAAAAACCACTTTGAAAACATACATTTTAGTTCGTTCAGAATCGTCCTTCAAACTATAAATTTGTGTCCACGATAAATACCTTTTGACGCTCTTGAATTTTACCTTCAAGCAAAACCCATTGGCAAAACTAAAGGTTACAACATCATTGTAATTAATTTTTACATTCGATTTTATTGTATGATGATACTTCTTGGAAAAAGGCCCGATTTGAAAAAGCCGAAGATCCAGCGCGTCTTTCTACGAACAGAAGCGTTTGTTCAAGGGCCGGGTGACTCGCTTTATTTTTTCTTAATTTTTTTTCTTTTTTTTGTGGCCAAAAATTCAGCGAAAGGTGTAAGAATAATGCACGGTTTTTTTTCCTTTTCATCTAACTGTACATACAACCAAATGTTTTCCGGGAAAAATTGCTCCCAAATTAACCCCTTACAACCAATTCTTGGAATTCTTACTAACTAGAAAGCTCAGTTCTGCGTTTATCTTCAAAACTTGAGATCACGAGTTAAAAAAAAAAGCAGACACGATATTTTATTTTCTTAGAATGTGGAGATCTTAAAGTTTTCTACAAAACAAAAGGAGAATTGTTTAAAATAAAAGAGGAAATTGAAAGTTTTGTGGTGCTAACCGTTCGCGGTTTTGCTGCCTGTAAATTCTTCAGCGTTATCGTTGTGAAAATACAATTGGATTTGCGTTGCAGCTTATTTCAGTTTCGAAAGCTGAATGAAGACGTCGTATGAACGGTCAATCTTTTAAATTTTTCCGGATCGTGTGGGTTTGTTTGAATTCATAGGGAAAGAAAAATAGCGGATAAAACTGTAATTGCACAAAGCAAGTACGTAACAATACAAAACTATTTTACAAAAATACACGTTTGGACAGAGAAAAAGAAATTTAAAAAAATAACGAGCACGGGTTCACCGTTTTCGCTTTCGATTATCAACCATTCTGCAAATGTGAAGACCAGACCGATCAAAGTCGAGCACGTGAAGTTCCTGATATCCACATTCGGTGTTCCCCCGCGCACGTAGAAATGGTGGTTTGTTTATCAGCCAAGTTCTGGGAAATATTCCACGTTACTATTCTCAAATCCTACAACAAAGACCTTGGCCGGATATTTAGTGATAGCAACACCATTAATTACCACGCGTCTCAATCTGTTGACTTCCTTAGAAGTCAACAGATTGTAAATTTGAAAGAATATTGTTTAGATTGCAACTATTGAGGATAGAAGTCCTAAAACCGACTCCCTAAAACTCGAAACAACGCCGCGGCTTACTCGAAGAAAAACCCTCGATTTTTTTGTTCGTCGTTTACTACAATTTTAATTTACCCTCGATAATTCGGACCCTGTTTGTCAATACCCAATAAGGCAAGTCATAACAGGAATAAGAAAAAAATTGCGTCTTTTTTTTATTTTCTTCCTCTTGTTTTCCACTCCAAATAACTTAATATTTTTTCCTTGAAGGTTCGAGTCATCAGGGAGCTACTGGATTTTGTTTAACAGTAACAGAAGGCAATTTTTCCGGTATCATGGGTCAATGAACATGTAGTTTAAATGTCCACTAGCGCGATTAGGTAACTTCCGGAGAACAATCAGACGTCACCGAGACATGGATATCCCGAAAGACACTGCCATATTGAAGATTCACGTCTACAATAACAAACTAAGTGACCGAGATAGTATCCTCTCTCGTTCCCGAAATCAAAAAGCTGATCGTATTTTACGAAACGGAATTTTATATTCATCAATCTGATGGGAAGTGCTTTCAGTTTCCTGACAAGTTACGTCCGAAGTTGGACAAACGAGTCAGAGCCAAACGTAAACGCTCTTAGCACCGACGAAAACGTAAATACGCAACAAAATGACAGTGAGAACTGCATTCGTACTCAAGATGGCGTTTGTTGCAGCGATTCAGAACTCAACAACGCTGATCAAAACCGAGAGAAAGCCGCGATCGAGTCTGTTAACGGCGCAACGTACAACCTACAAATACAGATTCGCGATTCCACCGGTAATGTTATGATCGGCGATAACAATAACATTGATTTCCAGCCATCAGGAAAAGATATGGGGAGCATTACAGAGGTCGATGCTCCTCCAATGGATATGACAAACCGAACAACGGCACCGGTGGACGTGAAAACCCAGATCTCTACGACAGCTCCAGTTACGTACATTGATATCACAGCTAACAATGTAATCGTCGGGGATAGAAATGAAATTAAAGTGCCGTCTAGAAGCGATCGAGTGTCCACATACGACTCCCTCATGCGTCATCGAAAACCGAATGATACAATTGACTTTAGTCAAATGAACGGCAAAACAGAGTGCTATAGGCGTTTATATTCGACGCCATATCGGTTGCCATCGCCGGGAGTTGCACCTCAACTTGAAGAAGTGTTTGAGAAAATGGCAAAAACAGTCGATACGCTTTATCCTTTGCGGGACAAAGGGGAATGGAATGAATTTGACAAAAAGTTGAATATGCTCCAGTCAGAATATGAAAGCCAACCAGAGATTAAGTGTTTTCTCATGCTCGAGAGATGTTTAAGGCTAACATACCAAAAACGATTAGAGGAAGCAAGAAAAATTGCGGATGATGTTTTACAAATTGTAAAAAACGAACTCTACGGGCTGTCACGTGAAATATTGGGTTTGTTTACAAATATTGCTTTAGCGAGCATATTTCGGCGTGATGGGGAGGAAGGGAAGAAGCTAGGAAGCGCGAGTGATTGCCTCGAAAACGCAAAGCAAAGCGGCGAAAGCTTGAGAGGAATAAATTTAACGATTCCCAAATTTGCTCTAGCTCTACTTAATTACGAACAAGGGCGCCTTTGGTCAGAATTTGCCAAGATGACACTTAACCCTGAGAGTGCCAAAGCAGAGGCACGCAAGTTTCTGGGCTTTTCTATCGACCGCTGTAGAGAACTTTCGGATGAAAATCGTTTATATACAGCTAGGCAGGGCTTTGCTCTTCTTGATCTGGCGTGTTTATCTATTCTTAATTCAAGGGCATCGAAGAAGTCGTCAGTGACACAAACGAGAAGGTACCTTGATGAGTTCAGTCGTAGCCATAATCAAGTCGAAGACACACCTGTAGCTGCGAAAATAAAGTACCTCATGATGGAGTCAAAACTTTGCATTCTCGAGGAGAATTATTCCAGCGCAGAAGAACATGCAGGTAAAGCTCTTAATAAAGCAAAACAATATAAATTTGAATTGGAAATTGGCCCAGCCCAAGATCAGATCGATCGCATTTGCGTCTCCAGTGCATCACAAGCTAAGCTACAGGTTAAAAATATTGCCAGCAGGTACGCCTACAATTCTACCACCACGACGGATTCGGATCAGAGCGCGTCCAGATCAGACTAACCTCCATGACGCCTTTCATATGATAAAGGTTGTGACAAGTTGAACTAGCAGGACTTTAAATAAGCAAAATTCGAGAGGTTCACTCTCCTATATTACTGAGGGTTTCACTCACTCAATCTCTTATATTTTCTGCTACACAAAAAGGAAAAGGAAGAAAAAACTCCACATTTCCAACTGTTCTAGCAAAATTATCTTTGCAACAGGGACCCTTCCTTATGGAAAAATTATATATAAAAATGTTTTATTTGTGGCCTTTGTAAATGGTGTTTTATTAAAAAATATTGGAGGAATACAGAATTAATTTGTTTTAAGTAGAATTATCATTAAAGAGACATTCGTTTTTATAGGACTAACATAAATGGGCCAATTCGATTATTAGATTGTGCCGAATTAAACACTTTCAACATTTTGAGGCCTTTGTAAATATTCCATTGACGCATAGTTGACAATATACAGAATTTAATTATTTTTTGTTTCGTTTGGGGGGGGAGAGTAGAATTATTTTCACAAGAGACGTACATTTTAGTCAGAACTATGAGGCTAATTCAATCATTAGCTTATGCTTAATTAAAAAAAATCTACCCTCTTTGTTAGCTTTGTAAATAAGATTTTCTTGCTTACAAAATTAATGAAAAATAGAATTTAAATATTTATGGTTTGGTGTAATAACCAATACAAGACACATATATGTTTATTCCTCCTAACCAACCAAGCTACCTCAGTCCCTTAGCTTACGCTGAAGCTAAAATTTACAAATTTGTGGCCTTTGTAAGTAATATTTCATGACTTACAATGTTTATATTTCATAGAATCCAACCGGACTTTAGTGGAATTATCTTTACAAGAGAAATATATGTTTATAAATGAAAACAGCCGGGCCGATTTAATCATTAGCCTATGATACATAAAAATCTTTAATATTTTGTGGCTTCTGTAGATACTCAGAAATCCCCAAGAATCCATTTTCAAACCAAGGTAACTAATGTTCCATGGACATTTTTCTATGGTCTTCCGCAGGGAACTTTGTTTAACCCTTCAACTCCCATGAGTGACCAAGACAGAATTTCTCCTTACAATATCAATACAATATCAATCAGATAAATGACGAGAATTAAGAAGCATATCAATTTGGAGATGATTAGTTGATCCAATACTAAATTCTCTGAACCAACATTATAAGAATTGTATGGTTGACAGAAAAGAGAATTACAAATTTGATCTGAGAGTTAAAGGGTTAGGCAAGCTCCTCTCTTTTAAAGAGGGGGACTGCGCACAAAAAGTGCAAGGGTGAAAGGCTGAAGGAGGAGGTTTATTTCCTCTTAATAGGCTGGCGGGAATTTGCCACTGAATGGGGTCGACTTTTTACGACTTGATTGATTAAAAATTGGGTCGCTTTTTCAATACAGTTTCTTAAATAAGGTCACAAAATTTCAGGATTTTTGGAGAAAGAAAATTCTGGTTAGTATGGGTTTAAAAATGGCCTCGTTAAGAAAAAGCTTTATAAGGTGCCTAGATGCATAAACAAAACATAAGTTACATTGGAAAGTGACTAGGGCAAGGTTTATTATTGACCACAGAAGAGACTTCAATTGAGTGGGTGTCCTGAGAAGCCGGCGGCATCATAACCAGAAAAAATTGACCCAAGTACCCCACCCCCTGCATGAATAACAGTTAAAGTGTTTTTAAGCTCGAAACGGAAGCAAAAGCTTCAAACTAAAGACCTAATAACATCATAAGTTCTTTTTATAGGATAAGTATACTAAAACATAGTTCACAAATTTACGGGTTGGATTGTTGTATCACATCTAAGTGATAAGTAAAAATTGATGTCGAAGAAAGACTGGAAGTGAACGCACTCATGGAAATGTTACGATCAAATTTAACCCACGATCTCTGCCTTGAATGTGATTCTTGTCTTAACTCTTACGATAAACGTCTTTTAAAAGTAACAGTGTGCCAAAATAATTAACGTGACAGTTTGATCGAATCACAATCACAGAACAAAGACGCAAAATTACTTACTTGCAGCCAATTTTTAGCTCGATAAAAGCGATTGAGTTGTGAGTGATACGCCAGTCTCGATAAAAGTGTGTAAAACAACGGGCCAAATGGGCCAAATACAGAAAATTATCACAATATCTGTATAAATACTTCCCCCATTTTCACTTTCGATTCGATGATCTGACTCGACAGTTGATCACGTTGGTTACCAGTTCCCCTATGCAATTAAGATAAATCCGAAAATAACCCTGTGACGTCAATCGTTTGTAGAAACAATGGCGGCTCACAAGCAACCAGACTCACCGGCACAAAACAGTAAATATTCTATTAATGTTGACAATTGCACAATTGATAAGCTAGTAATGGGTGATTACAACACCGTGTATGACAACCGTTCTGGACGATCGAGACCTTCTTCTCAAGAATCCTCATCAATCCTCGCGGCGAGTCGCCGTTTACGAAGGGAAAGCGGGTCAACACGACTTTGGACAATCTCTCACGAGACAATAATGAGGAAACTGTTTCTGAGAAACGAGATCACCGGTCACAGCAACCGAAGAACGGATCTTACCCAATTTGGAGCAAGCTACAGGTATTGCGAAATATGCTTTTAGTAATTTGCATAGGACTTAGACAGTGGCAGTATGGTGTGCTAATGGCAAGCTAGAGCAACATAAAAAAAGAAAGACATAGTTTGCAATAAGAAGAGGTCATATACCGACACAATATTTATGGAAGCTTTGGAGTGGCTGGAGAAATCGAGAGTACTCATGATCAACTTCCTTGCGTGCTCGGCCTCGCGAATACTTAAAAGAACTTTATTGGTCAACTCAGATCTGTGCGTTGCCACGGAAAACAGATATTGTTGATACAACATCACTATGACGATAAAACTTATCCTTGAAGTTTTCGAACAGATACTGGAAGTTCGGGATCAGAAATAGTCTCTACTCCCTAAGTTTTAATCATCATAATGTGCTTGTAGAGAATGTAAGATCAATCAAATACAGACTGATGTGTCTATGTGTACTAGTTTTCGTTGATTAATTATCACAGATCTAATTCACGTTTGGAAAAACCGAATATTAGAGAAATAAGACTTCAAAATCTTTCAATGTAACGAAACACATCCATTCTGAGGATTAAGTAAGCTTAAGAGTCACTTCGTTTCTTAGAGCTTTTATAGATGAACTTCTAAACTTTAATATCAATTGATAATAAATTGACATTAATATCAATTGATATTAAATTGATATGACCAGCTCAGGAGTACTTCATTCGAGCAACATCCAAACAAGACTTCGACACACGATCCTTTCAATGGAGAAAGGATTTTGCAATTTAAAGTCTGTATAACAGCAGTTAATTGCATTTTATGGCAATAATAACAAAGAGGTTACTTCTCCTTGGATTCAATCCAATTAGCTCCTCTCATTGACAGAGAGCAATGAAGTATCTTTACATCCACAGAAGGCTTTCCTTTTCTGCAATACAGAAAATTCTGAGAGTGGTTACTTTGCCAGCAATGCTAAAATCATTACAATGCGCGAAATCCAGCTATGAACAGATGGTACAAATCTAGTGAGTGGCAGGATGAAGGGTTTGAACCATGGACCAGCCGCTTGAGGAAAAAGTTAGTGCAACACCCAAAAGCACTCCACTCAGTTGTATCACCATAACAAGTAGTAGAAGCAACAGTAAGCAAAGGTCGATAAACAAGCGAGGGCATAATCAAGGCAATTTTGTAAAAGACATTTGTCTTCCCGAGATTTTTCCAGTGTTCTCCCTTATTTTACGCATGACAGGTAAAATACATAAAGTAATCATTTTACCTGTTGAATTTTCAAGAATTCCAAGCAATTTAAACAGTAATAAGAGGTACTACAGGCGGTAAATGTTACTGGTTACCGCCTGAGAAGGAGAACACTGATTTTTCCCAATAATACTCCGATTAACTTATATCGGGAGCTTATGTCCTAGAAGCGTCTAAATTCCCCTATGTTGTCTAAAAACAAGCTGGGGTTTATAAGCAAGGGTGCAATTTTTTTCCTAAATATGGAATTAGAGGTTCAAGCAGTGTTTTCCTTAAAAAAAAACCTCACAATTGATTACAGAGGCATTGAAAAGCTTCCAAGAATGAAGGATTAAGCCATAAACTTTACTGGGAAGAACTGGATAAGTTATGGTAATTTATTTCTCTAAAGGGAAGACTGAGATAACATTTTCTGAAATAAAATTAAGTTCAACTCCGCCCTTTAATGTGGCGGTCCGTGATAAAGCGGCGGAAGCGAAAGGACATTTCCACATTTCAATATATGTGCCTTCAAGACAGCAAGAAGATGAAACATTGTAAAGGCGAACCTAAAATTTACTTTGAGTTTTCTGGAGTTGTATATTTTCACATTGTTTGACTGGAGTTTGAGGCTGACTGAAAGTAGGGTCTAAATTTCAGACGCAAGGCAAAACAATATTTAGTTGATGAGTGAGAAAGTTGAGAAAATCCAGCCGATTGCGCTAAAATAACACCTGCAGCTAAATTGAAAGTGCGCAAAAAGATGTAGTTTATCGACTATACGTTACATAATAATTTTTAATGAATAAAGCATTTTCACCCTTATAGTCAATTTTATTTTGTGCCAACCTTAATTAATAGTGTTAATGTGGTTGGCTCGTTTAGTAGACAAATTTGTGTAAATCGACCATCGGAAAAGGCTCAATCAATTTGTGTTTCAGTGTGAGGACATTTACTCTCTTATGAGACTGAAAGCAAGTTGCCTCCTGCTTCTGGAAAATTTAGGTAGAATTATAACTTTTTGGGAGAAAACTGTCCATTTATTTACATAAGGAGTGAGTTGTTTGCAACCTTGTGCGTTCGCTACAAATTGATGGTTTACCTGTTGAATGCTAATTGCGTCTCCAGTTACGAAAACTAGGTTTCAGTAGTTCATTAAAAGAGCTCTAAAATGTTAAATTTCAATTAGATGCCATTTCATTAGAAGCCCAAACAGTCAAACACAGTAAGACAGAGAAAAAGAAATAAAAAACTGACGTGTACGGGTTTCAGCGTTTCACTTTCGTTTATCAAACCCTCTGCAAGAGAAGCAGTTTTCCCAGACCGATCAAAGTCAAACACCTGAAGTTCCCTATATATCGGGTACTTAGTAATAGCAACACCTTTAACAACTACCGTGACCTCTCTGATATCCTTAGAAGTCAACAGATTGTTAATTTGCAAGAAAATTGTTTCGAACAGTAGTTTAGTAGTTTAAAGGTCCACTTGTGTGAGTAACTTCAGAGAACCTGCGCACGTGGCTAGCAGAAAGTAATCAAGTGTCAGTCATGCACTTTTTGATGGCAAATCAGAGTGATATTATTCATAACGCAATTGCAAAACGCACTTTGGCTCCTTAGTGCGAAAAGATATGCGACAAGTCTTTCGAGCAAGACAAACAACAATAAACACAGTGACCGAGATGGTTTTCTCTCTAGTACTCGAAATGAAAGGTTAGTCGTGTTTTACGAAGCAGAAGTTTTGTATTCACCACTCTAATGGGATGTGCTTTCAGTTTCCTGAGAAGCTGCGTTCAAAGTCGGACTAGCAAGTTTTTTCCAAACGTAAAAGCTATAAGCGACGAAAACGTCGATACGCAACACAATGAAAGTAAGAACTGCATCCGTACTCAAGGTACCGTTTGTTTCAGCGATTCAGAGCTCAACAGTGCAGATCAAAACCGAAACCAAGTTGGTAAAGAAAAACCAGCGATCGAGTCCGATAACGGCGCAACGTACAACCTACAAATACAGATTCGCGATTCCGGTATTGTCCTGATCGGCGATAACAATAACATTGATTTCCGCCAGCCACCAGGAAAAGATATGCGGAGCATGACAGATAACCATGTAATCGTCGGGGATAGAAACGAAATTAGAGAGCCGTATGATTTGCCATCGCCGGGAGTTGCACCTCAACTTGTAAAAGTGTTTAATCAAATGGCGTCAATAGTCGATAAGCTTCATCCACTTCGAGACAAAGGGAAATGGAATGAATTCGACCAGACTTTGAATCTGCTCCAGTCAGAATATGAAAGCCGACCAGAGATTAAATGTTTTCTCGTGCTCGAGAGATGTGTTGGGCTAACATACCGAAAAAGATTAGAGAAAGCAAGAAAATTTGCGGAAGATGCTTTACAAATTGTAAATAGTAAACTCGATGGACTGTCACGTGAAATCTTGCATCTACTTGCACATGTTGCTTTGGCAAGCATATTTCGGCGCGAAGGGCAGGAAGGAAAAAAGCTAGGATGCGCGAGTGATTGCCTCGAAAACGCAAAGCAAAGCGGTGAAAAGTTGAGAGGAATCAATTTAACGATTCCCATATTTGCTCTAGGTCTACTTGATTACGAACAAGGGCGCCTTTACTCAGAATTTGCCGAGATGAAACCTGACGCTAAGAGTGCTAAAACAGAGGCACGCAAGCTTCTGGGCTTTTCGATCGACTTGTGTCGAAAACTTTCGCATAACAATCGTTTATATACTGCCAGGCAGCACTTTGCCCTAATTGATCTGGCGCGTTTATCTATTCCTAATTCAAGTGCATCGAAGAGGTCGTCAGTGACACAAACAAAAAGGTACCTTGAGGAGTTCACTCGAGGCCATAATCAAGTCGAAGACACACCTGTAGCTGCAAAAATTAAGTATTTCATGATGGAGTCAAAACTTTGTATTCTCGCGGGGAATTATTCCAGAGCAGAAGAACATGCAGGTAAAGCTCTCAATATGGCAAGACAGTATGGATTTGAATTAGAAATTGGCCCAGCCCAAGATCAGATCGATCGATGTGTCTCCAGAGCATCACAAGCTAAGCTACAGGTTTAAAATATTGCCAGCAGGTACGCCTGCAATTCTACCACCATGACGGATTCGGCTCAGAGCGCTTTTAGATCTGACTAATCTTTATAGCGCCTGTCATACGATGTAGATTGTGGCAAGTTGAACTAGCAGGTCTTTAAATAAGCAAAATTCGAGTTTTACACTCTTCTATATCACTGAGGGGTATCACTCACGCAAACTTTTGTATTTTTTGTTACACAAAAAGGAAAAGAACAAAAAAAACTTCATACTCGCAACTGTTTGAGCAAAATTGCATAAGGGAACCATCCTTATTCATTGCCTGGGGGAGGCAGGGGGGAGGGGGGAGGAAATCTAGAAGGATTTCGATTGTGTTACAGTAAAAATTTACCTGGTCCCCCCTTAGTGTCTGACGTATTCTTGTGATCCTCCCTTACTGGCAGTCAATTTTCTATAATTCCCCCTTTATACTCTGTTGGCGACGACAGATCCCCCCTCCATTCCCACCCTGAATACCATGTGCCCCTTCCAAAATCCTCCGACCACCCCACCCCTCACCTTCACCGGCGATAATTAATGAATGGTTCCTTTAGATTAATGGTGTAATTATAAAGAGTTAACTAGTTTTCAGAACAATTTGCTGAAAGTTATCTAATTATTATGCAAAATTATTTTTTAATTTTCCTTCGACTTTTTTACTAAGCAAAAAATAAAAAGGCTATTTTAGTCATTTGCGTGTGATGGATCAAGCAGTGTTCTCCTTTTCAGGCAGTAACCGGTAACATTTACCGCCTGTAGTACATCTTATTACCGTCTAAAATTGCTTGGAATTCTTGAAATTCAACAGGATAGCTTTACCGATTTGAAAATTTATTTTATCTGTCATGCTTAAAATAATGGAGAACACTGATCAAGAATATTTTACCTGTGGCCTTTGTAAATGGTGCTTTATTACAAAAATATTCGTATTTATAGGACAGTAAATAGGCTGATTCGATCATTATATTATGTTGAATCAACACTTTTAACATTTTGAGGCTTTGGTAAATATTTTTTATTTGACGCATTGTTGACACTAAACAGAATTTATTCATTATTTGTTTTGTTGGGGGGGGTAGAATTATTTTCATAAGAGACGTACATTTTAGTCAAAACTATGAGGCTAATTCAATCATTAGCTTATGCTAAATTAAAAGTCTACCCTCTTTGTTGGCTTTGTAAATAAGATTTTATTACTTACAAAATTGATGAAAAATAGAATTTAAATATTAATGGTTTAGTGAAATAATCAATACGACTCATATATGTTGTTTATACCTCCTAACCAACCAGGCGACCTCAGTCCCTTAGCTCACGCTGAAGCAAAAATTTACAAATTTGTGGCCTTTGTAAATATTTCATAACTTACAATATTGATATTTCATAGAATCCAACTGGATTTTTGTGGAACATCTTTACAAGAGAAAGATGTATCTATAAGTGAAAACAGCCGGGCCCATTTAATCATTAGCTGATGTTAAATACAAATCTCTAATATTTTGTGACTTCTGTAAATAATCAGAAAACCCTAAGGGTCAATTTTCAAATCAAGTTAACTAGTATTCCATGGACATTTTCTTATGGTCTTCCACAGGGAACTTTGTTTAAGCCAGCTTCTCTCTTTTAAAGAGGGGGGCTGTGCACAAAAAGTGCTAGGGTGAGAGGCTGAAGGAGGAAGTTTAATTCCCAGTAATGGGCCAATAGGAATGGGGTCGACTTTTCACGACTGGATTGATTATATTTGGGTCGCTTTTGAAATAAAGTTTCTTAAATGAGGTCACACAATTTCGGGATTTTTGAAGTAAGAAAATTCTGGTAAGTAGGAGTTCAAAAAGGCCTACATTAAGAAAAAGCTTTTTAAAGTGGCTAGATGCATAAAAAAAAATTGACTAAATTAGAATCACGAAAATTAAATTTGCCCAAAACTGACTGAGATAAGGTCTATTATTGACCACAGAATAGAATAACCAGCAAAAATTGACCCAAGTACCCCCCTCTTCCTCCCCTGCATGAAAGGATATTAAAGTGCTTTCAACCTCAAAACGGAAACAAAATCTTCAAACTAAAGACCTGATAATATCATAATTTCCTTTTATAGGATAAGTATAATAATACACATTCACAAATTGGATTGTTGCATCACATCTAAGTTAACTGTCACATATTAATCATTGGTGTCGAAGAAAGACTGGAAGTGAACACACTCATTGAAACGTTACGATTAAATTTAACCCACGATCTTCGCCTGAAATGTGGTTCTTCTGTAAAGTCGATAGACGCCTTTAAAAGAAACAGTGTGCTAGCATAATTAACGCGACGGTTTGATCAAATCACAATCACAGAACAAGGACGCAAAATTACTTACTTGCAGCCAATTTTAAGCTCAATAAAAGCGATTAAAATGTGAGTGATGCGCCAGTCTCAATATCAGTGTGTAAAACGACGGGCCAAATGGGCCAAATGTAGAAAATTATTACAATATCTTTATAAAAATTTCGCCCATTTTCACATTCGATTCAATGATCTCTATCGTTGATTGCGCTGGCTACCAGTTCCCCTCTGCAATTAAGATAAATCCGAAAATAACCCTGTGACATCAATCGTCTGTAGAAACAATGGCGGCTCACAAGCAATCAGAATCACCGGCACAAAACAGTAAATACTCTATAAATGTTGACAATTGCACAATTGATAAGCTGGAAATGGGTGATTACAACACCGTGAATGGCAACCGTTCTGGACGATCGTGACCTTCTTCTCAAGAATCCTCACTTATCCTTGGTAGCGGCGAGTCGCCGTTTACGAAGGGAAAGCGGGTCAACACGACTTTCAACAATCTTTCATGAAACAATGATGAGGATACCGTTTCTGGGAAACGAGATCACCGGTCACAGAAATCGAAGAACGGACCTCACCCAATTTGGAGCAAACTACAAGTGGTGCAAAAGATGTTTTTGGTAATTTGCATAGGAGTTAGACAGTGGCAGTTTCGAAGACTCCACCATGCATTGTCGCCGAGGACAGTGTACTAATGGCAAGCTAGAGCAACATAGAGGTGTACTTTTTCATCCTATAAGAAAGACATAGTTTGCGATGAGAAGAGGTCGTATACCGATACAATATTTATGGAAGCTTTGGAGTGGCTGAAGAAATCGAGAGTACGCATGATCAACTTCCTTGCGTGCTCGGCCTCGCAATTACCTATATTGGTCAACTGAGATCTGCACGTTGCCACGGAAAAAAGATATTTTGATACCACATCAGTTTTACCATAAAACCTGTCCTTGAGGTTTTCGAACAGAAGAAAGAAATTATTATTCAGCTGAGCCACTTATTTGACCATCAATTAATATGCACGAAGTCTCCTTACGAACAAAAAACAAACAACAAAGATCAAATTTCTTGCACTCCATTTTTCCTTCACTGCAATAACTAGGTCGTTTCAATCACTGAGAATCATGAAGCATTTCAACAAGTCAGTTTTTGGAACATTAGGAACCAAAAAGCCAAGAATTTTTAGAAACTACTCTCTGACTTCCATAACCGGAAATGAGATATCGGAAGTTCGGAATCATAAAAAGTCTCTACCACGTAAGTTTTAATTATCATAATGCGCTTGTAGTGAATGTAATATCAACTAAATATAGACTGATGTGTCTGTGTGTCTACTAGTTTTCGTTTATTAATTATTACAGAACTAATTCGCCTTTGGAAAAACCGAATATTAGAGAAATAAGACTTCAAAATCTTACAATGTAACTAAGCACAACCATTCGGAAGATTAAGTAAGCTTAAGAGGCACTACTTTTCTTGAAGCCTTTATAGATGAAGTTTTCAACTTTAATATTAATTGATATTAAATTAATATGACCAGCTCAGGAATACATCACTCGAGCAACATCCAGACAAGACTTCGACACACATTCCTTTCAATGGAGAAAGGATTTTGTGAATTTCAAGTCTGCATAACAGTAGTGAATTGCATTTTATAGCAATAATGAAACAGAGGTTACCTTTCTTTGGATTCATTCCAAGTAGTTCCCCTCATCGACAGAGAGCAATGAAATATCTTTACATCCACAGAAGGCTTTTTTTTCTGTAATACAGAAAATACTGAGAGTGGTTACTTTGCCAGCAATGCCAAAATCAGTACAATGCGCAAAAACCAGCTCTTAACAGATGATACAAATCTAGTGGATGGCAGGATGGAGGGTTTGAACCATGGACCAGCCCCTAGTGGAAAATGTTGGCACAACACCTAAAAGCACTCCAATCAATTGTATCACTACGACAAGTAGTAGAAGCAACAGTTTGGAAATTAGTGTCCTGCGTTACGTCTAAAGATGGGATTCCGTTTACATTAAGCAAAGGTCAATGAACAAGCAAGGGCATAGTGAAGGTAATTTTGTAAAAAAAAAACACTTACCTCACAATATTGGCATGAAAATTTGTCCCCCGAGATTTTTTCTAATTATGCTCCGGTTAACTTATCGCGGAAAAGCTTTTGTCCTAGAAGCGTCTAAATTCCCCTATATTGTCTAAAAACAAGCTGGGGTTTATTAGCAGGCCAATCAGAAGCAAGGGTGCGATTTTTTCCCAAATATGAAATAAGAGGTTCAAGCAGTGTTTTCCTTTATAAAACCTCACTAATGATTACAAAGAGGCATTGAAAAGCTTCTAAGAATCAAAGATTAAGCCATGATCTTTATTTGGAAGCACTGGATAAGTTATGATAATCGATTTCTCTCAAGGGGGATTGGGATAACATTTTCTGAAATAAAATTGAGTTCAACTTCGCCCTTAAATGTAGCGCCCGTGATAAAGCGACGGATGCGAAAGGAAATTTTTATCCATGTGTCTTCAAGACAGTAAGAAGATGAAAAATTATAAAGGCGAACCTAAAATTTACTTTGAGTTTTCTTGAGTTGTAAAAGTTGTGAACAAAAGTTAGCTTGCCTGCAGTAAATTATATTTTCAATATTGTTCGACTGGAGATTTGAGGCTGACTGAAAGGAGGGTCCAAATTTCAGACGTAACGCAACACAATATTAAGTTAATGGGTGAGAAAGTTGAGAAAATCCAGCCGATTACGCTAAAATAACACCTGCAGCTAAATTGAAAGTGCGCAAAAATATGTGGTTTATCGACTATACGTTACACAACATTTTTTTTTATTTATAAAGACAAACATTGTTGTTCCAGTCTGAATAAACTGTTTTCACTCTCATAGTCAATTTGATTTTGTGCCAACCTTAATTCACAGTTTTAATGTGGTCGGCTCGTTTAGTAGACGAATTTGTGTAAATCGATCATCGGGAAAGACTGTATCAATTTGTGTTTCAGTGTGTAGGTTTTATCTCGCATTTACTCTCATGTGAGACTGAAAGCAAGAGACCGTCTGCAAAGCAAAAGAGTTTCCCCAGACAGATCAAAGTCAAACACCTGAAGTTCCCGATACACCGGGTATTTAGTGATCGCAACACCTTTAATAACTACCGCAGACGTCTCAAATATCCTTAGAGGTCAACGGATTATTAATTTGCAAGAAAATTGTTTCGAACAACACTGATCAGGGATAGAAGGCATATAGTCGACTCCCCAGAACTCGAACCGATACTTTCTCAATGAAAATCCCTAGAATTTTCGTCGACTTTTACCGCAATTTTAATTCACCCTCAATAATTCGAACTCTGTTTGTCAATAATTGACAAAGCAAGTAATAACAAATAGTAACCTACTACACTTATAAACAAAGAAATTAGATAAAGATTGCGATTTGTTTGCCTACTCCAAATAACTTTCCTTGAAGGTTCGAGACATCAGAAGACAACTGGATTTTTTTTATTCTCATAAATTCCACTCATGAGCTCCTCTCATAAATTAAAATCCAAACAACCTCCATTCAGGTCGCCATTGTTGTCCTTAGAGACATATGAAATAGGGAGCAGTTTTTCCGGTATCATGGGTCATTGAGCATGTAGTTTAAATGTCCTCTTGTGTGATTAGGCAACTTCAGAGAACCCGCGCACGTGGCTACCTGAAAATAATCTAGTGTCAGTCATGCACTTGTTGATGGCAAATCAGGTGTTGATATTATTCATAAAGCAATTGAAAAACGCCCTTTGGTCGGTTAGTGCTAAAGATATCCCGAAAGACAATGCGACAAGATCTTCGAGCAAGACAAACAATAATAAACACAGATGGTATTCTCTCGCGTGCTCGAAAGGAAAAGCTTATCGTGTTTTACGAAGCAAAATGTTGTATTCACCGCTCTACCGGGATGTGCTTCCGGTTTCCTGATAAGCTCCGTCCGAAGTCGGACTAGCGAGTTAGTGCCAAACGTTAACGCTTTCAGCAACGACGGAAACGTCGATACGCAAACAAAATGAAAATGAGAACTGCATCCGTACTCAAGGTAGCATTTTTTTCAGCGATTCAGGGCTGAACAATGCAGATCAAAACCGACGCCAAGTTTTAAAAGGAACACCTGCGATCGAGTCTATTAAAGGCGGAACGTACAACCTACAAATACAGATTCGCGATTCCACCGGTAATGTTATGATCGGCGATAACAGTAACATTGATTTCCAGCCATCAGGAAAAGATATGGGGAGCATCACAGAGGTCGATGCTCCTCCAATGGATATGACAAACCGAACAACGGCACCGGTGGACGTGAAAACCCAGATCTCTACGACAGCTCCAGTTACGTACGTTAATATCACAGCTAACAATGTAATCGTCGGGGATGGAAATGAAATTAAAGTGCCGTTCAAAAGCGATCGAGTGTCCACATACGACTCCCTCATGCATCATCGTAGACCGTACGACGCAATTGGCTTTAGTCAAATGAACAACAAAACAGGATGCCATAGGCGTTTATATTTGACGCCATATCAGTTGCCATCGCCGAGAGTTGCACCTCAACTTGAAGAAGTGTTTGAGCAAATGGCGAAAATAGTCGATACACTTTATCCTCTGCGGGACAAAGGGGAATGGAATGAATTTGAAAAGGAGTTGAATCTGCTCCAGTCAGAATATGAAAGCCAAAGAGGGATTAAGTGTTTCCTCATGCTCTAAAGATGTGTAAGGCTAACACACCAAAAACGATTAGAGGAAGCAAGAAAAATCGCGGAATATGTTTTACAAATTGTAAAAAGCTACCTCTGTGGGCTGTCACGTGAAATCCTGGGTCTGTTTACAAATGTTGCTTTGGCGAGCATATTTCGGCATGAAGGGGAGGAAGTGAAGAAGCTAGGAAGCGCGAGTGATTGCCTCAAAAACGCAAAGCAAAGCGGCGAAAGCTTGAGAGGAATCAATTTAACGATTCCCAAATTTGCTCTAGCTCTACTTAATTACGAACAAGGGCGCACGAAGACACACCTGTAGCTGCGAAAATGAAGTACCTCATGATGGAGTCAAAACTTTGCATTCTCGAGGAGAATTATTCCAGAGCAGAAGAACATGCAGGTAAAGCACTTAATAAAGGAAAACAATATAAATTTAATTGGAAATTGGTCCAGCCCAAGATCAGATCGATCGTATATGTGTCTCCAGTGTATCACAAGCTAAGCTACAGGTTAAAAATATTGCCAGTAGGTACGCCTGGAATTCTTCCACCACGACGGATTCGGATCAGAGGGCGTCCAGATCTGACTAACCTTCATAACGCCTTTCATACGATAAAAATTGTGACAAGTTGAACCAGCAGGACTTTAAATAAGCAAAATTTGAGTGGTTCACTCTCCTATACTACCGAGGGTTTCACTCACTCAATCTCTTGCATTTTCTGCTATACAAAAAGGAAAAGGAACAAAAAAAGTTCATACTTGCAACTGTTTGAGCAAAATTATCTTTGCAACGGGGACCCTTCCTTATGGAAAAATTATATAAAAATGTTTTATTTGTGGCCTCTGTAAATGGTGTTTTATTACAAAAATATTGGAGGAATACAGAATTTAACTTTTTTTAAAGTAGAATTGTCTATAAAAGAGACATTCGTATTTATAGGACAAACATAAACGGGCCAATTCAATCATTAGATTATGCTGAATCAAACTCTTTCAACTTTCAACTTTCTCTTTTGAGGCCTTTGTAAATATTTCATTGACGCATTTATTTTTTGCTTTGTTTGGAGGTGGTAGAATTATTTCCACAAGAGACGTACATTTTAGTCAAAACTTTAAGGCTAATTCAATCATTAGCTTATGCCAAATTAAAAAATCTACCCTCTTTGGTAGCTTTGTAAATAAAATGTTATTTCTTACAAAATGATGACAAATAGAATTCAAATATTCATGGTGTAATGCAATAACCAATACATGGCACATATATGTTTATACCTCCTAACCAAACAAGCCACCTCAGTCCCTTAGCTCAGGCTGAAGCAAAAATTTACATATTTGTACCCTTTGTAAATAATATTTCATAACTTACAATACTAATATTTCATAGAATACCACTAGATTTTTGTGGAATTATCTTTACAAGAGAAAGATATGTTTGTAAGTGAAAACAGCCGGGCGAATTAAATCACTAGCTTTTATTAGATAAAAATCTCTACTATTTTGTGGCTTCTGTTCATAATCAGAAAACCCCTAAGAAATAATTTTCAAACCAAGGTAACTAATATTCCATGGACATTTTCCTATGATCTTCCAAAGGGAACTATGTTTAAGCAAGCTCCTCTCTTTTATAGAGAGGGACTGTGCACAGAAAGTGCAAGGGTGAGAAGCTAAAGGAGGAGGCTTACTTCCTGGTAATAAGCTAATAAAAATTTGCCCCTGAATGGGGTTCACTTTTCACGACTGGATTGATTATAATTGGGTCGATTTTTAAACAAAGTTTCTAATGAGGTCACGCAATTTTGGGATTTTTAGAGCAAGAAAATTCTGGTAAATAGGAGTTTAAAAATGGCCTACATTAAGAAAAATCTTTAGAAGGCGGCTTGATGCATAAACAAAAAATTGACTGAATTAGGATCACGAAAAATTAAATTTTCCCAAAAGTGACGAAGATAGGGTCTATTATTGACCGCAGAATAGATTATAATTCCAAGGGTGGGTGTTCTCGGAAGCCAGCTGCTTCACAACCAGAAAAAGTGACCCAAGTACCCCCTCCCCCTCCCCTGCATGAAAGGAAATTAACCCAACACCAGCAGTTACAAAAAGCGCACAAATTTGTCCACATTCAGTTTTTAATTCATATCTCAACAAATATTTACAGGAATAACACCTACAATATGTCATTTTAAAGTGTATAGAATGGGTTTCTCAGGAAAAAAAAAATTCATCATTGAAACCCAGGACTTTCCTAAAAAATAAAATTTAAAACACAAAATAAGTAAGACATAGTGTAAAACTTGAGGTCAAAAGTCACTTTTCCTCACAGGTATAGGTTACTCAAGATTAATTGACAACAGAAGTTAATTATTGACATGTCAGCAACATTTCCTGAAAATCTGAAAGAAAAAGAATAAATAATGAATTTTTTATGAATTTTTATGTGCACCCATGTCATTCCAAAAAAATTAGCAAAAATTTGTCCACATTCAGTTTTCAATTCATATCTCAACAAATATTTACAGGAATAACACCTACAATATGTCATTTTAAAGTGTATAAAATGGGCTTCTCAGGAAAAAAAAAAGTCATCATTGAAACCCAGGACTTTCCTAACAAGTAAAATTTAAAACATAAAATAAGTAAGACATAGCGTAAAACTTGAGGTCAAAGTCACTTTTCCTCACAGGTATAGGTTACTTAGGATTAATTGATAGCATAAGTTAATTAAAGTGCTTTTCACCTCAAAACGGAAACAAAAGCTTCAAACTAAAGACCTAGTAAAATCATAAGTTCCTCTCAAAGGGAAACTATAATAAAACATATTTCACAAAAGTTACGGGTTGGATTGTTGCATCACATCTAGGTGACTGTCGCATCACATCTAGGTGACTGTCGCATGTCAAATATTGGTGTCGAAGAAAGACTGGAAGTGAAAGCACTCATGAAATATTACGATTAAATTTAACCCACGATGTTTGTCTTAAATTTGGTTCTTCTATAAAGTCTTACGATAAACGTCTTTTAATAGTAACAGCGTGCTAACATAATTGATGAGACGGTTTGATCGAATCACACTCACAGAACAAGGTCGCAAAATTTTTAGCTAGATGAAATCGATTGAGTTGTGAGTGATACGCCAGTCTCAATAAAAGTGTGTAAAACAACGGGTCAAATGGGCCAAATGCAGAAAATTATCACAATATCTCTATAAAAATTTCCCTATGTTCGCATTGGATTCAAATAACTTTACCGTTGATCACGTTGGTTTCCAGTTACCCTATACAATTAAGATAAAACCGATAATAACCTTGTGACGTTAATCGTTTGCAGAAAAAATGGCGGCTCACAAGCAACCAGACCCACCAGCACAAAACAGTAAATATTCTATAAATGTTGACAATAGCACAATTGATAAGCTAGTAATTGGTGATTACAACACCTTGAATGACAACCGTTCTGGACGATCGAGACCTTCTCAAGAATTGTCGGCGAGTCGCCGTTTACGAAGGGAAAGCGGGTCTATACGACTTTGAAAAATCTTTCAGGAGACAGTGACGAGGATACTGTTTCTTGGAAATGAGATCACCAGTTACAGCAATCGAAGAACGGATTTACCCAATTTGGAGCAAGCTACATGAAGTACGAAAGATGTTTTTAGTGATTTGCATAGGAATTAGACAGTGGCAGTTTTGAAGACTCCACCATGCATTGTCGCCGCGGATAGTGTACTAACGGCAAGCTAGAGCTACGTAGAGCTGTACTTTTTCATCCTGGTATAAAAAAAGACAGTTTGCAATCAGAAGAGGTCGTATATCGATACAATATTTATGGAAGCTTTGGAGTGGCTGGAGAATTTGAGAGTACGCATGATCAATTTCCTTGCGTGCTCGGCCTCGCGAGTACTTAACCAAACTTCAAGGGTCAATTCAGATCTGTACGTAGCCACGGAAAACAGATATTTCCGATACCACATCACTTTGACCTTAAAACTTGTCCTTGAAGTTTTCGAACAGAAGGAAGAAATTGTTATTCAGCTGAGCCACTTATTTGACCATTTATTAATATGCAAAAAATCTCATTACGAACAAAGAACAAAGAACAAATTTCTTGCACTTCTTTTTCCTTCATTGCAATAACCCGGTCGTTTCAATTATTGAGAATCATAAAGCTTTTGGACAATTCAGTTTTTGGAACTTTAGGTACCAAAAAACCAAGAATTTTTAAGAAACTATTTTCTGACTTCCATAACCGGAAATGAGATACCGGAAGTTCGGGATCAGAGAAAGTCTCTACTACGTAAGTTATAATGATCATAGTGTGCTTGTAGTAAATGTAATGTCAAACAAATGTCAACTTGCTTTCAAACTCTTTTGAGAATAAAGCAAGTTGTCTCTGGCATTTAAAAAATTTAAGTAGAATTACAACTTTTTAGGGGAATACTGTATTTATTAACAAAAAAAGTGAATTGTTTGCGACCTTGTGCGTTCGCTGCAAAATGATGGTTTACCTGGTGAATGTTAATTGCGTCTCCACTTACGAAAACTAGGTTTCAGTAGTTAATTAAAAGAGCTCTAAAATGTTAAATTTCATTAGTTGCCATTTCATAAGAAGCCCAAGTAGTTATATACATTGAGACAGAGAAAAAGAAATAATGAATTAACGTGTACGGGTTTCACCGTTTTCGCTTTCGATTATCAAACCTTCTGCAAGCGAAGCAGTTTCCCCAGACCGATCAAAGTCAAACACCTGAGGTTCCCGATATACCGGATACTTTGTGATCTTAACACCTCCAATAACTGCCGTAGACGTCTCTGCTATCCTTAGAAGTCAACAGATTGTCAATTTGCAAGAAAATTGTTTCGAACAACAACGATTAGGTATAGAAGGCATAGAGTCGACTCCCCATAACTCGAACCAATGCTTCCTCAAGGGAAGCATGTAGTTTAAAGGTCCACTTGTGCGATTGAGCAACTTCAGAGAACCCGCGCACGTAACTACCAGAAAATAATCAAGTGTCGGTCATGCACTTTTTGATGGCAAATCAGGAGTTGATATTATCCATAAAACAATTGAAAAACGCACTTTGGTTGGTTAGTGCGGAAGATATCCCGAAAGACACTGCGACAAGTCCTTCGAGCAAACAATAATAAACACAGTGAACGGGATGGTTTTTTCTCTCGTACTGGAACTGAAAGGCTAGTCGTATTTTACGAAGCAGAATTTTCTATTCACAACTCTAATGGGATGTGCTTTCAGTTTCCTGACAAGCTGCGTCCTGACTAGCAAGTGCCAAACGTAAACAACGCTATAAGCAACGACGAAGACGTCGATACACAACAAAATGAAAGTAAGAGCTGCATCCGTACTCACGGTAGCGTTCGTTTCAGCGCAGACAAACAAAAATGGGAAAGGAAAACCAGCGATCGAGTCCGTTTACGGCGCAACGTACAACATACAAATACATATTCGCGATTACGGTATTGTCGTATTGTCTTGTCGGCGATAACAGTAACATTGATTTCCGCCAGCCAACGGGAAAGATATGGGGAGCATGACAGATAACTATGCAATCGACGGGGATAGAAACGAAATTAAAGAGCCGTATGTTTTGCCATCGCCCGGAGCCAGGCAGCACTTTGCACTAATTGATCTGGCGCGTTCATCTATTCCCAATTCAAGTGCATCGAAGAAGTAGTCAGTGACACAAACAAAAAGGAACCTTGAGGAGTTCAGTCGAAGCCATGATCAAGTCGAAGACACACCTGTAGCTACAAAAATAAATTTCATGATGGAGTCAAAACTTTGCATTCTCGCGGGGAATTATTCCAGAGCAGAAGAACATGCAGGTAAAGCTATTAATATAGCAAAACAGTATGGATTTGAATTAGAAATTGGCCCAGCCCAAGATAAGATCGATCGATGTGTCTCCAGAGCATAACAAGCTAAGCTACAAGTTTAAAATATTGCCAACAGGTACGCCTGCAATTCTAGCACCACGACGAATTCGGATCAGAGAACGTCCAGATCTGACTAATCTTTGTAGCGCCTTTCATACGATGAAGATTGTGCTAAGTTGAACTAGCAGGTCTTTAAATAAGCAAAATTCGAATTCTATACTCTCCTATATCACAGAGTGTTTCACTCACGCAAACTCTTGTATTTTCTGTTATACAAAAAGGAAAAGAACAAAAAATCTTCATTCTCGCAACTGTTTGAGCAAAATTTCATTAGGGACCCATCCTTATTCATTGCTTGGGGGAGAGGGGGGAGGAAATCTGGGAGGATTTCGATTGTGTTACAGTAAAATTTACCTGGTCCCCCCCTTATGGTCTAACGTATCCTTGTGATCCTCCCTTATTGACAGTTAGTTTTCTATACTATCCTGTTTATACTTTGTTGGCGACGACAGATCCCCCCTCCATTCCCAGCCTGAAAACCATGAGCCCCCCTCCCAAAATCCTCCGACCACCCCACCCTTCCCCTTCACCGGTGATAATTAATGAATGGTTCCTTGGGACTAATGGCGTAGACATGAGGAGTTAACTAGTTTTCAGAACAATTTGCTGAACGTTATCTAATTATTATGCAAAATGATTTTGAATTTTCCTTCGAATTTTTTACCGAACAAAAAATTAATAGGCTTTTTTTGTCACTGGCCTGTGATGGATCAAGAATATTTTATTTATGGCCTTAGTAAATGGTACTTTATTACAAAAATAATGGAGAAATACACAATTCAATTATCTTTAAGTAGAATTATCTTTAAAAGAGACGTTCGTGTTTATATGCAAAATTTACATATTTGTGGCCTTTATAAATAATACTTTATAACTTACAACATTGATATCTTATAGAATCCAACTGGACTTTAGTGCAATTATCTTTATAAGAGAAAGATATGTTTATTAGTGAAAACAGTCGGGCCAATTTAATCATTAGCTCATGTTAAATAAAAATCTTTAATATTTTGTGGCTTCGGTGCATAATCAGAAAACCCCAAGAATCAATTTTCAAACCAAGGTAACTAATGTTCCATGGGCATTTTCTTGTGGTCTTCCGCAGGGAACTTTGTTTAAGCAAGCTCCTCTCTGTTAAAGAGGGGGACTGTGCACAAAAAAAAAACAAGGGTGAGAAGCTAAAGGAGGAGGTTTATTTGTAATAGGCTAATGAAAATTTGCCCCTGAATGGGGTCGACTTTTCACGACTGGATTGATTATAATTAGTTCGATTTTTCAATAAAGTTTCTAAAATGAAGTAACACAAGTAGGAGTTTAAAAATGGCCTACATTAAGAAAAAGCTTTATAAGGTGGCTAGATGCATAAAAAAAATTGACTAAATTAGAATCACGAAAATTAAATTTACCCAAAAGTGACTAAGTTAAGGTCTATTATTGACCACAGAATAGACTGTAATTGGGTAGGTGTTCTGAGAAGCCAGCTGCATCATAACCAGCAAAAATTGACCCAAGTATCCCCTCCTCCTCCCCTGCATAAAAGGAAATTAAAATGCTTTTAACCTCAAAACGGAAACAAAATCTTCAAACTAAAGACCTAATAATATCATAAGTTCCTTTAATAGAATAAGTATAATAACACATATTTCACAAATTTAAGGATTGGATTGTTGCATCAAATCCAAGTTGACTGTCACATGTCAAATATTGTTGTCGAAGAAAGACTGGAAGGTTACGCACTCATGAAATGTAATTTAACCCACAATGTTTGCCTTAAATTTGGTTCTTCTTTAAAGTTTTACAGTAAACGTCTTTTAAAAGTAACAGTGTGCTAACATAATTAACCTGACGGTTTGATCGAGTCACAGTAATAAAACAAGGATGCGAAATTACTAACTTACAGCCAATTTTGAGCTCAATGAAGCGATGGAGTTGTGAGTGATTCGCCAGTCTAATTAAAAGTGTGTAAAACAACGGGCCAAATGGGCCAAATGTAGAAAATTCTCACCAATACTTCTACAAAAATTTCCCCCATTTTCACTTTCGATTCAAATAACTCTGCCGTTTATGACGTTGGTTACCAGTTCCTCTATGCAATTAAGATAAATCCAAAACAACCGTGTGACGTCAACGTTCACAGACAAAAAATGGCGGCTCCTACGCAATCAAACTCACCGGCACAAAACGGTAAATTTTTGATCAATTATCGCAATTGCACAATTGGAACCCAAGTAAATGGTGATAACACAACCGTGAATAACAACCGTCCCGGACGATCGACACCTTCTTCTCAAGAATCCTCACCAATTCGTGATTACAGCAAGTCAATTTGGAGCAAACTACTTTTGATAATTTGCCTACGAATGAGACAGTGGCAGTTTTGATACAGTTTTGAACGTCAAGTAAGCTCACCTGCACGTAAAAACAATATCAAATCCGATATGGTTGTTCACGGGGAAGGAAACACATATACGTAACAGACATACATCAAATGATCTTCGTTGACTTGCAAAGAAAAGTTGAGCAGGTGATTTCCTCTCGCACCCAACGTTCTTTAACTGCCGTCGCTCGTAGTTGATTTACGTAGTCAAAGATTTTTCGACGTAATGGTTTTAATAATCCATATTTTATATCCTCTGCACGGTAGAGGGAAGTGGCAAGAATTTCAAAACGCTTTGGGGAGCTTACGTTTCAAATACAAATACAAACTCTATTCTGAGTATCAAAAACATCGAAAGACGTCAAAAGACCTCATCACGTGTATAGACAAGTTTATAAGCCGAAATAATTTAAATTATCGCGATAATTGAGTGGAAGTTTGGAAATTTAGAACCTTCGATGGCATAGCCATCGTGATGTGATAACAGAGTGAATACACGGAACTTTGACTCATTTGCATGTATGTAGCTTACTGTTGAATGTGGCTTGAGCTTATGCAAAATGTGTTTCTTTTCACCTTGGAGAATGCATTTTTTTTTCCATTTCCACTCATCAGTTTTGTCTTTCCTTTTCTTGCAAATGGTCTCGATTACATCAATAACTTGGTAAGGCATACCTTAACAATCTCATGGTTAACTCCCAAGATCTGATTGTCAATTCTCCCCTCTAGCTGCTACACATTTCCCTGTAAATAAGTCACGAGTGCTTGGTGTTACATCAAGACTACTTACTTCTTCCTGATAAGTTTGAGTATTCTCATTACATGTTGGCTAGATAATGTGTGGATGTTATAGAGAGAAGTTACATGTTAATCACTTAACCATACCTAAGTTTGCTCTAGCTATTCTCACCTACTGTAACATGGAATTTGCCCAAATGAAATCCAAAGACTGCATCCGAACAGCGGCACAAAGGTTCCTTGGCCTTTCCTTAGAGCAGTTCAGAGATCTATCGAGTGAAAATTTGTATTCGGCAAGACAGTGCTTTGCGCTAATCTATCTGGCAAGTTAAGCCCTACCTTTGACACATTTGCATGTATGTAGCTTACTGCTGAATGTGGCTTGAGCTTATAATGCAAAACTTGTTTCTTCCTAACTTGGAGAAGGCTTTTTTCTTTTCCATTTCCACTCATTGGTTTTCTCTTTCCTTTTCTTGCAAATGGTCTCAATTGCATCAATAACCTGGGAAGGCATACCTCAACAACCTCATGGTTAACTCCCAAGATGATTGTCAATTCTCCCCTCTAGCTGCTACACATTTCCTTGTAAATAAGTCACGAGTGTTTGGTGTTAGATCAAGACTACTAACTCCTACCTGATAAGTTTGAGTATTCTCATGACATGTTGGCTGGATAATGTGTGGATGCTATAGAGAAAAGTTACATGTTAATCACTTATGGGAGTTTAAGGGTCAACAGCCTAAGTGTAATATTGTGGAAGTTAAAATCTGCATAGAAGCATTGAAACTGCATATCATTTCACTGCTGACATGAAAACGTTAGCATGTAACTTCGTCAGTATTCAGTTCCCACATTAAATTAGAGGAAACTATATCGTTATTACTTTTGTATGCATGAAAGCAGCATTTTTGAAATAAAATGCTGTGTCATTTCTGAACTTTCATGCAAGTGTCAGTAAATTTTAGGAAGCGATAACAGACGTAAAATCAACTTTGTAATAAAGAATTTAAATAAATGTACTTTAACATATTTACTTCGAAATAATTTTTTTTCTGTACGACGTCAGTTCAGAAGCAGATCATTTAAAATCCTTCAAAGATGGTTAAATTTTTTTCTGCCTTAAAGGTATACCTCTGACAGTCACAACGTCTTAGTTTTAAGTTGAACAGGTCCCTATGCTGTGTTCTTATGAAGTTACACAGTCATTAGGCTCAAGTGTTTTACTCCACTTAGAAGTATAAATATTATAATGAGTTTAAACCCTTTTACCCCAATGAGTGACAAAGACATAATTTCTCCTTACGATATCAGTACAATATTAAACAGCAAACAGATGAGAATAGCAAAAACTATTAAAACAAGGTTATCACTTTCAGCTTACATCAAATTCTCACAACAAACTTTGTAGAAAATGTATGGCAAACAATTACGATATTTATTACTGAGACTTTGGGAGTGAAAGTTTAAGAAACTGTTGAGGAAACCTGGCGAATATTTGAAGCTAAATATTGTATTGGTTTGGCATGCAATTCAGGGAGAAGTCGCAGTTTTTCCTGTGATAATATCATAACCAGTACAATTTCCTCAGCTGTGATTGGTGCATAAGCTGCTTTATTTTTTACTAACTATTTCATAGAAGTGTGATTAGACAGTGTAATTCGACAGTGAGCTGTTATAATATAGCTAACGCAGCCAATCATACTACACCTGCTCAGCTAAATTCACCACTCTCATAATAGCTTACAATAACCATAGCAACGATCGTTTACCCAACCAAAGTGGGGAGCTTCCAAAATTGAGGATTTTTTTAGTTTAGTCTCTACGGAAAATATTTTCTTGGAAATAAATTAAGGTTATGATTAATTAGTAACAGGACTCTGTGTTTTTCAATTTGATCTGTAATCATACACGTGATATATATTCATAAATATTCATGTTCCTCCTCAGCTTTAATTCTTATTTGCAATTGCAAATAAAAAACATATTAAATTTATGAATGGAAAAAGAATGACTCGTGAAAAATGGGATAACTTTCACAACACAAAATATATTTTGTTCCCCCTGTGCAAAGTCAACACATTAAGTTTTATTGGCATTCATTTGAGCCTAACTAAGCATTTGGTATTACTGTCTCATAAAACAAAAAAAATGTGTGTCAATTAGTGTGTAAGCAAATACTCTCGCTATTAAGAAATGAAAAAAAGAAAAGATTTGTTTTCATCAAGTTAGACATGCCATTTAGTATCAGTAGCCAGCTGACCAGTATGTATGAGTTGGCTCCCAGGCATTAAGAAGGTGCATATGTGCTTGCCATGACAAAGAACCACCTCTAAATACTAATTGAAATAAGATGTATTTGAACACTTTTAGTGACACAAGATCAATCCTTGACCATGTGTCTTTACAAACCATTTATAACTTCTTTGTTTTTAATAAATTTTCTTTTTTAACTCTGATTATCAGGAGTGGTCTAAATGGGCTTCAAAAAACCCATCTACGTGTACATCTAATTTATCACTCATTCTGTTACCAGTTGCCTAACATGAGTTTTAAGCCTTAGATTAGAGATTAAAAAATGTTTGAAACACCATTAGTGCTGATCCATGTTTTACAGCCATAGAGACACGAGAAAACACTCCTCCAAACTCACTTTTGGCTTTGATAGGACCTTGGTAGGAAAGTCACTGTTTCATACCCTAACCCTCACATCAGGGGTGGAGGGGGGGAGGTTCCCTTTTCTACTTTCCCCCTCTCCCCCCTTCCCTCCGTTGTTGTATGTAAATTGCTTTTTGGTCTCTTTTGCCTTATAACACAAGCAAATCCCTCCTAGCTTACTATGAAATAGTAAAAGAATGCTCAATTAACTGAGACCATTTATTCCCATAACACTCTTTGCCAAAAGAGATGGTAATTTTGAAAGCAAGCGCCCTCTAATACTGAGACCTACTGGGTTTCAAACAACTTTACCTAAATGTCCTATTTAAGGTACAATATCCCTGAGAAAATACTTGTTTCCTTGACAAGTATAAGAAGCAGGTATCCCTGAAGCGCTCCTATGAACAATCGTTCGCAGACTGTCACATATCAAATATTGGTGTCGAAGAAAGACTGGAAGTGAACGCACTCATGAAATGTTACAATTACATTTAACCCACGATGTTTGCCTTAAATTTGGTTCTTCTTTAAAGTTTTACAGTAAACGTCTTTTAAAACTAACAGTGTGCTAACATAATTAACCTGACGGTTTGATCGAATCACAATCACAGAACAAGGATGCAAAATTACTTACTTGTAGACAATTTTTAGCTCAATAAATTCGCCAGTCTTATTAAAACTGTGTAAAACAATGGGCCAAATGGGCCAAATGTAGAAAATTATCACCAATACTTCTACAAAAATTTCCCCCATTTTCCCTTTCGATTCAAGTAATTCTGCCGTTTATCACGTTGGTTACCAGTTCCTCTATGCAATTAAGATAAATCCCAAAATAACCTTGCGACGTCGATCGTTCGCAGAAAATTGGCGTCGGGTTTCTGACTAACTCACCGCCACAAATCGGTAAATATTCAATCAGTTTTGACAATTCCAAATTTGAAACCCTGGTTATTGATGATAACAACACCGAGAATGACTACCGTTATGGAAATTCGACACTTTCTCAAGAATCCTCACAATCCGTGATAGCGTCGAGTTGCCGTTTACGAAGGGAAAGATGCCATTTCTGGGAAACACGATCATCAGTTACAGCAATCGAGGAACGGACTTCACCCAATTTGGAGCAAACTACAAGTAGTGCGAAAGATGTTTTTGATAATTTGCATACGAAATAGACAGTGGCAGTTTTAAGGACTCCACCATACCTTAACGCCGTAGATAGTGTAATAACTGCAAGCGAAAGCAACATAAAGCTGTACTTTTTTCATCATAGTAGACGAGAAAGACATAGTTTGCAATGAGAAGAGGTCATATATCGATACAATATTTATGGAAGCTTTGGAGTGGCTGGAGAATGCGAGAGTACGTATGATCAACTTCCTTAGGTGCTCAGCCTCGCGAGTACATAACCGAACTTCATTGGTCAACTCAGATGTTTACCTTGCCACGGAAAACATATATTTACGATATCGCATCACTTTGACCTTAAAACTTGTCTTTGAAGTTTTCGAAGAGAAGGAAGAAATTGTCATTCAGCTGAGCCACTTGTTTGACCATTAATTAATATGCACAAAGTCTCATTAAAGAACAAAGCACAAATTTCTTGCGCTTCTTTTTCCTTCATTGCAATTACCCGGTCGTTTCAATCATTGAGAATCATGAAGCTTTTCGACAAGTCAGTTTTTGGAATTTTATGAACCAAGAAGCCAAGAATTTTAAGAAATTACTCTCTGAATTCTATAACCGGAAATCAGATACCGGAACTTCGAGATAAGAAATAGTCTCTACTACGTAAATTTTAATTATCATAACGTGCTTGTAGTGAATGTAATATCAATCAAATACAGATATGTCTACTAGTTTTCGTTGATTAATTATTACAGACCTAGTTTGCTTTTGGAAAAACCAAATATTAGAGAAATAAAACCTCAAAATCTTACAACGCAACTGTGAAAGATTATTCAGAGTTAATTGTTTTCCGATTGATTTTTTGCGATAAGTGATAGATGATTGAACAATACGATCCTATTATTACTCCGGCTTTCCAAAGCAAACGCCCGAGTTGAAATTCCGGCTTCGTTTTTTTCTTCGTTCGGTCGCAAATCGCAGTCAAGTCCTCATCAAGTATGCGCAACCTTTTTACACAGCATGGTGTAATGGCGGACGAACAGGAGCTTTCGCGGCGCAAAATCAGCACAGACACTGTGTATAAGACGCTCAAAACGCATACAAAATATGCACACATCGTTCACGGTAGACCCACACCAAAAGATGTCGCCCGTTTTCCAAACGTATCGGTCCATGAACCTTATGAGAGATCTCTTTATGAACGAACATTTATGAGTGAACTTTTCATCGAAAACATGCTATATCAACTGAGCTATCTAATGTTAATCGAGAGAGGCATAGACGCAAATCTCATCGTATACGTAGACGCGATCGTGAACCAAGCAGAATAGCAATGCGAAGTTTGAAAAGGTTAAGGAACAAGAGCAGAAAGGTTAGAGAATTTGTCTCTCATGTATCTCCATGTCATCTACATTGTAATGTTATGTTAATGCTAAAAAACTATTTAATGAAGACATTTAAGTTTAACTGTCGCGAAAGAATTCGTCAATGTATAAGAAAAATAAAATATCGTGCCCGTCGATGTTTAACATTGTTTTCTTGTAATAAACTGATGTTTTCTTGCAGGAATGAGGCTAAAGTAGCAAATTATTGCAACTATAAATTAAGTAGAGACATAGAAAGAAATCCTGGCCCTCCAACATATGTTGACCCTAACAAAACAATAGTAGCTCCATATAGTCAAGGTAACGAGTTAGTTTTTGGACAGAATGCAGGACAGTAATGTGTTGCAACGAGTTTTTGTTCTTTGATTTGCAATAGCACAAGAGGAATGAGCTCTGCAAATGATCTCATAAAAATAACTAATATTGGAAATCATCTTTATAATATAATATTACTTATAATACTAATATAATATCACTTTTAATAATAATTTAATATTACTTATAATACTAATATAATATCACTTTTAATAATAATATAATATTACTTATAATAATAATATATTACTTATAATAATAATATATTACTTATAATAATATAATATTACTTATAATAATATATTACTTATAATAATATAATATTACTTATATTAATAATATAATATTACTTACAATAATATATTACTTATATAGAGCCGATATCAATATTGCAATTTTCATCAGCGCTTAAAAAAATAATATTTCAAAATTACCTAGACTCCTTTAATCATAAAAAACTGCATAAAACCTCCTAAAAACGAGATTAAAAAGCACATAAAATCACAAAAAAGCTTCTGAAGTAAAAATGTCTTGAGTGTCTTTTTAAAAGATGCTACTGAAGGGCTACACCTTATCGCATGAGGCAATGAATTCCACAATTGAGGAGCAGCAGCAGCAGCAGCAAAAGATCGATCTTCTAACGTTGTTAAAGTCTTGAATTTCACAGGGTTTAGTAGCAGTCCATCACAATCGGAGCGTAACTTGTATTTACATGCTTTTTCAAGACTAATAAGTTCATAGAGATAAAAAGGTGCTAAGCCATTGATAGCCTTATACGTCAGCAATAACATCCTAAAGTCTATTCGGAATTTAACCGGAAGCCAGTGCAGATTATACAGCAACGGTCTTACGTGGCAGTATTTAGATTCCTGGAAAATTAACCTAACGGCAGCATTTTGGACCTTCTGTAACTTATTAAGATGGTAGGCTGGTAGGCAACAGTCTACACTACTTGAGACAAACGCGTGAATGAGCGTCTTAGTGGATCGCCTAGAGAGACATTTCCTAATTCATCTTATATTAAACATGTTATAAGAAGCATTGGAACAAGTGTTATTAACATGAGAATTCATTGAAAGAGTCGAGTCTAACCATGTCCCTAAGTTCTTAACTGCCTCTTTTGCCCTAATTACACAATCTCCAATTAAAATATGCTCAATGTTAACCTGGGCTAGTAGTTGCTTGGTAACAATCATTACGAATTCTGTTTTATCGTCACTGAGAAGTACTTTATTATTGGTCATCCAATTACGTATATTATCCACACAGTGCTGAATAGCAGTGACAGTCTCAAATTGCCCAGTGTTTATGTTTGGACTGAAAGACAGCGTAGAAGTGAACCGTGGGAAGGTGCACCAGGGCAATACAGAATATTGTTTGCTACATGTTCATGTAAAGTAGTTGACAGAAAGGAAAGAAAAAAATTGATAATTAATCATAGAAAAAAAAGACAATACTATAAGGCAATGGAGCCACCAAAGAAAATATATTCTTGGAGAGAAAACAATTTAGGGATATGAAAAATAAACAGGATATACAGAAAAAACTGTCCCAAGAATACAAAACAATGGATACTGGATAATCAGTATCTTCAGGATGCACTAGTCTTGAATGCATTGAATATCGCCCTCTGTTCGTGAAACAGTTCTAAATCTATTTAATAACTCTGTGAATGGTTGGTCACCCTTTTGTTTCATATTTTTAGTCTTATTTTCTTATTTTTAGGGAAGATGATGTGGAAGTACAAGAGCACAACCTGCGCTTATCCACGAATTTTATGAGAAGCTCGTGTACAATGTGCAAGCTTTAGAAACACAAGGCAAATTGAAAGACGTGACGGGAAATGCAAGGAGTAAGCTCGACAAACTAAATGGTGTAAAAGCAGATCTAGCCATAGAACAAATAGACTGGCAGGATTTGGACTTCCCACGATTGATAAAAGCTTTGAAAAAATTGGAAAGAAATCGACCCTATTGTGAGCAGCACGGGTAATGCAGGGAAGCAAGGTGCAAAATTCAGCGATCGCGAAAGAACATGATCACAGAGCTGTGAATTGCAACGAGTTTGTGACAGTTGGAGACCGCAGGAAGCAACTAGGTCTGGAACAATTGTGTTTCAATTGTACAGGAAGTCGACACCGCGCTGCCGAGTGTAAATGCCGTTCTGGCTGCCAGATCTGCCGCCGAAGACATTATACGTCGATCGGCGACAAACCTACATCGTGAGACCAGCTGATGACCACAACGAGCGTAAAGAGAAAAGGTGTATCCTATCGTCACAGTTGACGTGAACGGTGTTAAGTGTCGAGCATTGTTGGATACGAGAGCTGGAAGTTTCTACGCTTCATCAACGCTTCTGGATTGTTTACATTTGCGTCCTATCCGTCAACAATTCAAGCGCATTGAAATGATGTGTGTTACTTCAAACAAAGCGATAGACATTTATGACCTACAAATTCGAAGCGTTGATGGCAAATTCACCTTAGAAGCCGAAGTAAAAAAAGTCGACCGTAAAGAGTTGACATTGAAAAATGCTCAGATATCGTAGCGCAGTTTTCTCATTTGAAGGACGTAACAACAAATGATAACGACGAGAAGGCGATGTTGCCCGTTCATCTGATCCTTTGAACAAACGATTATACTAGGATCAAAACAGGGGCCAGACCAAGAGTTGGGCGCTCGGGAGAACCAGTGACAGAAGATACGAAGTTCGACTGGACCGGATCTGGATCTTGCCACCCGGAACGGAGTTGGATCTTAGCAACATGTTCTCAACTCAGACCTCCGCAATCGATTATGAAGAATTGTGCAAGTTAGACATTTTGGGGCTAAAGGACAATCCAAGTGGAGTCCAGGAAACCGTTTACGAAGAGTCCAAAGAGCAACTAACCAAGAGTCTAGAAGGCTGGTAAGAGACGAGGCTGCCCTGGAAATGGAATCATCCTCCCCTACCGACCAATCAAACAGGAAGTTTAAAACGTCTCCAAAATCTGGTGCGGAAGTTAGAGATGCAAGGCGAGCTTGAGAGGTACAACGACATTATCCAGAATCAACTGAGTCAAGGGACCGTAGAAGGCGCCGACGAGGTGGTCAAGGACGAAAGGGATGATACATTCCTCAAAACGCGGTCGTGCGTCAGAATGCAGAATCTACAAAAATGTGCATTGTCTATGATGCTTCTGGAAGAGCATATGCAAGTGTCCCCTCACGTAACGAGTGTCTCGAAATCGGCCCTCCACTACAGAACCAGCTTTGGAACGTGCAGATACGAAATAGGTTCTATCCCGTGGTAATAGCTGGCGATTTGAAACAAGCATTTTTGCAAATTTGCGTTCGAGGAGAAGACCGAGATGCCCCACGCTTTCATTGATTAAAAGATCTGGCAAGCAAACAAGTAGAAACCTTACGATTCACTCGAGTACTCTTTGGTTTAGCACCGTCTCCATTCCTCTTGGCCGCGGTTATCAAACAACATCTACAGCGATACAAAATAGTACTCAGAACTAGTAGAGGAAATAGAGCACAGCATGTACGTAGACGTTTAATCAGTGGCGGGGAGACAACAAAACAAGCGTAAGAAATCAGGATGACAGGCGACTTTCAAGCCGCACTAGTGGCACTCCAACAATCGGGAGTTAGAAGTTGAAACTGCCACTTCAGATGAAGAAAGTCAGAGTTACGCCAAACAGGAACTGGGAACCAGAAAGGACGAATCAAAACTGCTGCAGGTCCCCTGGGACAAAGAAAAAGACGATATTCGAGTCAGCTTCTCGACTTCAACCGCTGAGCTTTTGAATAAACGCCCTTTATGTTACGTTGAAGACGATATACAGTTACCCGTGCCTACCCCTTACTCGTGGCTATTTCTTCGATCAAACCAGCTACAAAAACTGGACCCACCCCATGTAAGGGAATTCCATCAGCGCAGAAGAGCTAAATATCTGCGAAGGTGCAAGCAAGCTTTGTGGACCAGGTGAACTACCGAATATTTTAAGAGGATTGAGAGAACGACACCGGATGAAACACAAGGGTCAAACGACGCGTTTGGCCAAAGGAGAGGTGGTCATCACTGATCAAGGAACGAAATCGCAATAAGCGGAAAATTAGAATCGTGGAAGATCTGATTTCGGGACGAAACTTCGAGCGCGGAAACTTCGAGCGCGGAAAGGAACACTCGGACGGGCGGTACAACACCTTTACCCGTTGGAGCTGTCCTACGATCGGGAGAATGTACAAGCTCCTCCGCAACTCGACCCCGAAGCCCCGACATTCAGGCCCAGGCGGGATTGCAGCGCTAGCCGCTCGCTATCGCATTCAAGACGCGAACATCAATACTGATTAGAGATATTTAAGAACACTGAACTGATTTACTGAACCAACTTTCCGTTTCGCTCACTGAATTTCAAAATTTTATCGAGTGTGCCATTCTAGTGTTTTTTCTCCTTTGGAAAGAAAACAGGGTAGTGTGTGAGAGATTATTCAACGTTAATTAATTTCCGGTTGTCTTTTGGCAACAAGTAACGGATGATTGAACAATAGGTTCATATCATATATTGAAAATGACAGAGCGAGAAGGTGAGACGAGAAGCGTGAGAGATGGAGAGAGGGGGAAAGAGAGAGATAAAGTTGATTTTATAAAATAAAACGTGAAGTTTCAGATCATAGCAGACTCTTTAGTTTCATTTCCGACACAACTAAACATATCCATTCTGAGGATTAAGTAAGTCACTAAGAGAGTTAAGAGTCACTTCGTTTCTTAAAGCTTTTATGGATGAACTTCTAAACATTCATATCAATTGATATTAAATTGATATGGCCAGCTCAGGAATACTTCACTTAAGCAACATCAAGACAAGACTTCGACACATGTTCCTTTTCATGGAGAAAGGATTTTGTCAATTTCAAGTCTACATAAGCCATGATCTTTATTAGGAAGCACTAGATAAGTTATGATAAATGGATTGTCTTAAGGGAGACTAGGATAACTTTTTCTGAAATTAAACTGAGTTCAACTCCCCTCTTTAATGTGGCAGCCCGTGATAAATTGGCGGATGCAAAAGTACATTTCGACACTTCAATCCATGTGCTTTCAAGATAGCAAGAAGATGGAAAACTATAAAAGCAAACCTACAAAGAATTGTAAAAGTTGTGAACAAAAGTTAGCTTGCCTGAAGTGAATTATATTTTCAAGAACTGATTCAATTTAAAACTTTCGTTTGACAGGAGATTGAGGCTGACTGAAAGTAGGGTCTAAATTTCAGACGTGACGCCACACAATATTTAGTTGATGGGTGAGAAAGTTGAGAAAATCCAACCGATTACGCTAAAATGACACCTGCAGCAAAATTGAAATGCACAAAAAATGTAGGTTGTCGACTATACGTTACACAATAAATTTTTTTTTACAAAGACAAACGTTGTTGTTCCAGTCTGAATAGAGTATTTTCACTCTCATAGTCAGTTTGATTTTGTGTCAACTTTAATTCACAGTTTTAGGGTGGTCGGCTCGCTTAATAGACGAATTTGTGTAAATCGATCATCGGGAAAGGCTGTATAAATTTGTGTTTCAGTGTGTAGGTTTTATCTCGCATTTACTCCCTTGTGAGACTGAAAGCAAGTTGTCTCCTGCTTCTGAAAAATTTAGGTAGAATTATAATTTTTTGGGAGGAGACGGTATATTTGTTAACAAAAGAAGTGATTTGTTTGCGATCATTTGCGTTCGCTTCAAAATGATGGTTTACCTGTTGAATGTTCCTTGCGTCTCCACTTACGAAAATTAGGTTTCAGTAGTTCATTAAAAGAGCTCTAAAATGTTAAATTTCATTACTTGCCATTTCAGTAGAAGCCCAAAAAGTCAAACACATTAAGACAGAGAAAAAGAAATAAAATTAACGTGCACATGTTTCATCGTTTTCACTTTCCTTTATCAAACCTGCAAGCGAAGCAGTTTCCCCAGACCGATCAAAGTCAAACACCTGAAGTTCCCGACATACCTGGTACCTAGTGGTCGCAACACCTTTAATCAATAACTATCGTAGACGTCTCTAATATCCTTGGAAGTGAACAGATTGTTAATTTGCAAGAAAATTGTTTCGAACAACAACGATCAGGTATAGAAGTTATACAGTCGACTCCCCAGAACTCGAACCAATGCTTCCTTAAGGGAAACATGTAGTTTTAAGGTCCACTTGTGCGATTGAGCAACTTCACAGAACCCGCGCACGTGGCTACCAGAAAATAATCAAGTGTCAGTCATACACTGTTCGATGGCAAATCAGGAGTTGATATTCTTCATAAAGCAATTGAAAAACGCACTTTGGTTGCTTAGAGCGAAAAGATATGCGACAAGTCCTTCGAACAAGACAAACAATAATAAACACAGTGACCGGGATGGTTTTCTCTATCGTACTCGAACTGAAAAGTTAGTCGTGTTTTACGAAGCAGAATTTTGTATTCACCACTCTAATGGGATGTGCTTTCAGTTTCCTGACAAGCTGCGTCCAAAGTCGGACCAGCAAGTTAGTGCCAAACGTAAACGCTATAGGCAACGACGAAAACGTCGATACGCAACAAAATGAAAGCAAGAACTGCATCCGTACTCAAGGCAGCGTTTGTTTCAGTGGTTCAAATGTACAAATACATATTCGCGATTCCAGTATTTTCCTGATCGACGATAATAATGAGATTGATTTCCGCCAGCCAAGGAAATCTAGGAGGATTTCGATTGTGTCACAGTAAAAATTTAATCAGTCCCCCCTGAGGGTCTGACGTATTCTTGTGACCCTCCCTTACTGGCAGTCAGTTTTCTGTAATTCCCATTTATACTCTGTTGGCGACGACAGATCCCCCCTCCATTCCCACCCTGAAAACCATGTGCCCCTCCCAAAATCCTCCGACCACCCCACCCCTCACCTTCACCGGCGATAATTAATGAATGATTCCTTAAGATTAATGTCGTAATTATAAAGAGTTAACTAGTTTTCAGAACAATTTGCTGAACGTTATTTAATTACTATGCAAAATTGTTTTTGAATTTTCCTTCTGAGTTTTTTTACTAAACAAAAAAATGAATAGGCTATTTTAGTCATTAACGTGTGATGGATCAAGAATATTTTATTTGTGGGCTTTGTAAATGGTGTTTTAATGCAAAATTTTGGAGAAATACAGAATTCAATTTTTTTAGTGGAATTATTTTTAAAAGAGGCATTCGTGTTTATAGGACAAACATAAATAGGCCGATTCAATCATTAGATTATGTCGAATCAACACTTTTAACATTTTGAGGCCTTTGTCAATATTTCATTGACGCATTGTTGACAATATACAGAATTTATTAATTTTTTGATTTTTCAGTCAAAACTATAAGGCTGATCCAGTCATTAGCTTATGCTAAATTAAAAATCTTCCCTCTTTGTTGGCTTTGAAAATAAGATTTTATTACTCACAAAATTGATGAAAAAGAGAACTCAAATATTGATGGTTAAGTGTAATCAATACGACTCATATATGTTTATACCTCCCAACCAACAAGGCGACCTAAGTCCCTTAGCTCACGCTGAAGCAAAAATTTACAAATTTGTGGCCTTTGTAAATATTCCATAACTTACAATATTGACATTTCATAGAATCCAACTGGACGTTTGTGGAATTTTCTTTACGAGAGAAATATATGTTTATAAGTGTAAACAGCGGGGCCAATTTAATCATTACCTGATGTTAAATAAAAGTCTTAAATATTTTGTGGCTTCTGTACATAATCAGAAAATCCCAAGAATCAATTTTCAAACCAAGGTAACTAATGTTCCATGGACATTTTCCAATGGTCTTCCGCAGGGAACTTTGTTTAAGCAAGCTCCTCTCAGTTAAAGAGGGAGACTGTGCAAAAAAGTGCACGGGTGAGAGGCCGAAGGAGGAGGTTTAATTCCTGGTAATGGGCTATTGGGAATGGGGTCGACCTTTCACGACTGGATTGATTACATTTAGGTCGCTTTTTAAATAAAGTTTTTAAAATGAGGTCACACAATTTCGGGATTTTTGAAGAAAATTCTGGTAAGTAGGAGTTTAAAAATGGCCTATATTAAGAAAAAGCTTTATAAGGTGGCTAGATGCATAAACAAAAAATTGACTGAATTAGGATCACGAAAATTAAATTTGCCCAAAAGTGACTAAGATAAGGTCTATAATTAACCAAAGAATAGACTAAAATTGGGTAGGTGTTCTGAGAAGCCAGCTGCATCATAACCAGCCAAAATTGACCAAAGTACCCCCTCCTCCTCCCCTGCATGAAAGGAAATTAAAGTGATTTTAACCTCAAAACGGAAGCAAAATCTTCAAACTAAAGACCTAATAATATCATAAGTTCGTTTTAAAGGATCAAATATTGGTGTCCAAGAAAGACTGGATGTAAACGCTCTCATGAAATGTAATTTAATCCACGATGTTTGCCTTAAATTTGGTTCTTCTTTAAAGTTTTACAGTAAACGTCTTTTAAAAGTAACAGTGTGCCAACATAATTAACCTGACGGTTTGATCGAATCACAATCACAGAACAAGGATGCAAAATTACTTACTTGCAGACAATTTTCAGCTCAATGAAAGTGATTGAGTTGTAAGCGATTTGCCAGTCTTATTAAAAGTGTGTAAAACAATGGGTCAAATGGGCCAAATGCAGAAAATTATCACCAATACCATTATAAAAATTTTTCCCATTTTCACTTTCGATTCAAATAACTCTACCGTTGATCACTTTTGTTACCAGTTCCCCTGTGCAATTAAGGTAAATCCAAAAATAACCCTGTGACGTCAATCGTTCGCAGAAAAATGGCGGCGGGTTTCCGACCTAACTCACCAGCACAAATCGGTAAATATTCAATCCGTTTTGACAATTCCAAATTTGAAACCCTGGTAATTGGTGATCACAACATCGTGAATGAAAACTGTTCTGGAAATTCGACACCTTCTCAAGAATCCTCACCAATCCGTGATGACGGCAAGTCGTCGGTTACGAAGGGAAAGCGGGTCAACACGACTTTGAACAATCTTTCAAGTTACAATAAAGAAGATATCGTTTCTGGGAAACGGGATAACCAGTTACAGCAATCGAGGAAAGGATTTCACCCAATTTGGAGCAAACTAGAAGTGGTGCATAAGATGTTTTTAATAGTTTGCGTACGAGTTAGACAGTGGCAGTTTTGAGAACTTCACCCTGCATTGTCCCTGCGGATAGTGTGGTAATGGCAAGCAAGAGCAATACAGAGCTGTACTTTTTCATCCCAGTCGAAAAGAAAGACATAGTTTGCAATGAGAAGATGTCATATACCGATCCAATAGTGATGGAAGCTTTGGAGCCGGTTGTATATTGTTATTTTGACCGTTCGCGGTTGTTTTGACCGAACGCACAATGTCACTTGCAGGGTTTGAATAAATTATTTCTGCACTTGATGCGAGCGCTTTGCTTCTGCATAATTATGATAAGCTATCTCGTATTTTGTCATGTATATTATGAATACGTAATCACATGATTTTCTCGTGCAATTTGGAATAAATAAGCACTTGTAGATTTTTTAAAAGACCACAAAATGCAATTTTGTTAGTCTGTGGAAAAATATTAGAGAAATAAGGCTTCAAAATTTTACAATGTAACTGAACACATTAAATCTGAGAATTACGTAAACTTCAGAGTCATTTCGTTTCTTAAAGCTTTTGTGGAAGAGCTTCTAATATGTAATATCAATCGTGTAAAGTGGATAAATGAAAACATGGAGGAATTACCAAAATATGCGATTGATATGACCAGCTCAGGAGTACTTCACTCAAGCAACATCCAGACAAGACTTCGACACACGTTCCTATCAACAGAGAAAGGATTTGTGAATTTCAAGTCCACCTAACAGTAGTTACTTGCATTTCATGGCGATAACGACACAGAGTTTACCTTTCATTGGACTCATCTCAAATTGCCAGAGTGCAATGAAATATCTTTACCAAAGTCAAGTGTCATCCTCAAACTCAGGACAAACCTCTACGCGACAGAGGGAAATGGCAAGAATTTGAATACGCTTTGGGGAGGTTAAGTTTCAAATACAAACTCTATTCTGAGAGTCAATGTTTTCTCTTGATAGAAGATGGTGTGCGGTTAACGTATCAAAAACAATTAGAAAAATCGAAAAAGTTGGCAAAAACTGCTGTAAACATCATAAACAATAGTGATCTCAATGAAGCGTTGCGAAATGTTTTAAGAGTTCTTGCAAATGCTTCGACAAGCATATTTCGACGCCAGCCCAAGAGGAAACTAGGCAAAGCGTTTAAATGCTTGGAGAAAGCAAAGGAAAGTACAGTGAAGCTGAAAGACGTGAATTTAACCATAACTAAGTTTGCTCTAGCTATTCTCACCTACTGTAACATGGAATTTGCCCAAATGAAATCCAAAGACTGTATCTGAACAGCGGCACAAAGGTTCCTTGGCCTTTCCTTAGAGAAGTTCAGAGATCTATCGAGTGAAAATTTGTATTCGGCAAGACAGTGCTTTGCGCTAATCTGTCTGGCAAGTTTAGCCCTACCTTTGACACATTTGCATGTATGTAGCTTACTGCTGAATGTGGTTTGAACTTATAATGCAAAACTTGTTTCTTTCCAACTTGGAGAAGGCTTTTTTTTTCATTTCCACTAATTGGTTTTCTCTTTCCTTTTCTTGCAAATGGTCTCAATTACATCAATAACTTGGAAAGTCATACCTTAACAACCTCATGGTTAACTCCCAAGGTCTGATTGTCAATTCTTCCTTCTAGCTGCTACACATTTCCCTGTATATAAGTCACGAGTGTTTGGTGTTAGATCAAGACTACTAACTCCTACCTGATAAGTTTGAGTATTCTCATTACATGTTGGCTAGATAATGTGTGGATGCTATAGAGAGAAGTTATATGTTAATCACCTATGGGAGTTTAAGAGTCAACAGCCTAAGGTATTATATTGTGCTGGTTAAAATCTGCATAGAAGCATTGAAACTGCATATCATTTCACTGCTGACATCAAAATGTTAGCATGTAACTATAATCTTCGTCAGTATTCAGTTCCCACATTAAATTAAAGGAAACTCTATCGTTATTACTTTTGAAAGCAGCGTTTTTTAAATAAAATGCTGTGTCATTTCTGAACTTTCATGCAAGTGTCAGCAAATTTTGGGAAGCGATAAGAGATGTAGAATCAGCTTTGTAATAAAGAATTTAAATAAATGTACTTTAACATATTTGTTTCGAAATAATTTTTTTCTGTGACGTCAGTTCAGGAGCAAATCATTTGAAATCTTGCAAAGACAATTTAAAATTTTTTCTTGCCTTCAAGGTATACCTCTTACAGTCTCAAGGTGTTAGGTTTAAGTTGACCAGGTCCCCATGCTGCGTTCCTCTGAAGTTACCAATCATTCGGCTCCAGTGTTTCACTCCACTGAGAATTATAAATGGTATAATGAGTTTAAACCCTTTCACTCCCATGAGTGACAAAGACATAATTTCTCCTTACAGTATCAATACAATACTAAACAACAAGCAAATTAGAATAGCAAAAACTATTACATAAAGATCATCACTTTTATCACACATCATATTCTCAAAACAAACTTTGTACGAAATGTGAACAATTATGATATTTATTACAAAGATGTTGGGAATGAAAGTTTAAGAAACTGTTAAGAAAGTCTGACAAACATTTGAAAATTAATATTGTAATGGTTTGGCATGCAATTCAGGGAGGAGTAGCAGTTTTCTCCTGTAATGACATCATAACCAGTACCATTTCCTCAGCTGCGATTGGTGCATTAGCTGCTTTATTTTTCACCAATTATTTTATAGAAGTGTGATTGGACAGTGTAATCCGACAGTTGGCTGCTATCGGACAGTTGAAGCAGCCAATCATACTATATCTGCTCAGTTAAATTCACTAATCACATAATTGTTTACAATAACCATAGCAACAACTATTTACTCAACCAAAGTGGGGAGCTTCCAAAATCGAGGATTTTTTTAGCTTAGACAATGTCTCTATTGAAAATATTTTCTTTGAAATTAATCATAGTTATGATTAATTGGTAACAGGACTTTGTGCTGTCCAATTTGGTCTTTAATCATACCCAAGGTACATTCACCTGACTCCTGCTTTGTAGTCATCCAATTTTGGAAATTACTTGTCCTATTACCACTATTAATCCTGAGGGATAATCATCAGCAGCAAGGGTCAAGCTTCTGCAGTGCAGGTAGCTCGCAGTGCTTGGTTAATGTTTTCCTTTGGGCTCTAGGCTTTCTGCAGAAATCTATTCAATAATTTTCCTTTGAAATTTGCCTTAATTTGCCTTTGCCTTTATGTTTTCAAATATTCACGTTCCTCTACAGCTTTAATTCTCATTTGCAATTGCGAATAAAAAATATATTTATTTTATGAATGGAAAAAAGAATGGCTTGTGAAGAAAGGGATAACTTTCACAACACAAAATGTATTTTGTTCGCCCTGTGCAAAGTCAACTAAGTTTTATTAGCATTCATTTGACCTTAACTAAGCATTTGGTTTTATTTTCTCATAAAAAAGAATGTGTTCAATTCGTGTATGAGCAAATACTATAGCCTTAAAGAAATGAAAAAAAAAAGATTTGTTTTAATCAAGTCAGGCATGCCATTAAGTACCAGTAGCCAGCTGACCAGTATGTAAGAGTTGGCTCTCAGGCATTGAGAATGTGCATGTTTGATTAAAAAAAAATAAAAAATTCCTAGTTGTGTGCTTGCCTTGACAATCTGACCTCTATAACCTCTAAATACTAGGTGAAATAAGATGTATTTGAACACTTTTAGTGACACAAGATCAAACCTTGACCATGTGCCTTTGCAAACCATTTACAACTTCTTGTTTGCTTTTACACATTTTCTTTTTTTACTCTGATTATCAGGAGTGGTCTAAATAGGCTACAGAAATGATAGAAAACTCATCTACATGTACATCTAATTTATCACTCATTCTATTACCAGTTGCCTAACATGAGTTTTAAGCCTCAGATTAGAGATTAAAAAATGTTTGAAACAACAGTAGAGCTGATCCATGTTTTATAGCCATAGAGAAACGAGAAAACACTCCTCCAAATTCAGCTTTAGCTTTGATAGGACCTTGATAGGAAAGTCACTGTTTTATACCCTAACCTTCGCATCAGGGGTGGGAAGGTTTCCCTTTTCTCCTCTCCACCTCTTCCCCCTTCCCTTCGTTGTTTTTAAATTGCTTTTTGGTATCATTTGCCCTTATATAGCACAAGCAAATCCCTCCCAGCCTACTGTGAAATAAAAAAATCCCCAATTAACTGAGGCCACTTAATTCCATAACCCTCTTTGCCAAAAGAGATGGTAATTTTGAAAGCAAATGCACTCTAGAACTAAGACCCACTGGGTTTCAAACAACTTTACCCAAATGTCCTATTTAAGGTGACAATATCCCTGCAATTGTTAATTACCTTTATTGAAAATACTTGTTTCCTTAAACAGTGTAAGAAGCAGGTATCCCTGAGGCGCTCCTATAAACAATCGTTCGCAGGAAAATGGTGTTAGGTTTCCGACCTAACTCACCGCCACAAATCGGTAAATATTCAATCAGTTTTGACAATTCCAAACTTGAAGTCCTGGTTATTGGTGATAACAACACCGAGAATGACTACGGTTCTGGAAATTCGACACCTTCTCAAGAATTTTCACAATCTGTGATAACGGCGAGTCGCCGTTTACGAAGGGAATGCATGTCAACACGACTCTGAACAATCTTTCAAGAGACAATGATGAAAATACCGTTTCTGGAAAACGAGATCACCAGTTACAGCAATCGAGGAACGGATTTCACCCTATTTGGAGCAAACCACATGTAGTGTGAAATATGCTTTTGATAATTTGCATACGAAATAGACAGAGGCAGTTTTATGGACTCTACCATGCATTGACGTCGCGGATAGTGAACTGATGGCAAGCAAAAGCAACATAGAGCTGTACTTTTTCATCATAGTAGAAAAGAAAGACGATGAGAAGAGGTCATATACCATACAGTAGTGATGGAAGTTTTGGAGTGCCTGGAGAAATCGCGAGTACGTATGATCAACTTCCTTTCGTGCTCGGACTCGCAAGTATCTAACAGAACCGTACTGGACAACTCAGATCTGTACGCTGCACGGAAATTAGGTATTTTTGATATCACATCACTTTGACCTTAAAACTTGTCCTTGAAGTTTTCGAAGAGAAAGAAGAAATTGTTATTCAGCTGAGCCACTTATTTGACCCAAATACACAAAATCTCATTAGTATACGAACAAACAAGAAATAACACATTTCTTGCACTTCATTATTCCTTCATTGCCATAACTAAGTCGCTTCAATCATTGAGAACCTTGAAGCTTTTCTACAATTCATGTTTTGGAACTTTAGGTACCAAAATCCCCGGGATTTTAAGAAACTACTTTCTGACTTCCATAACCAGAAATCAGATACCGGAAGTCCTGGATCAGAGAAAGTCTCTCGTATGTAAGTTATTATGATCATAATGTGCTTGTAGTAGATGTAATATCAACCAAATATAAATGTGTCGGCTAGTTGTTGTCGTTAATTATTACAGAACTAATTCGCGTTTGGAAAAACCGAATATTAGCGAAATAAGGCTTCAAAATCTCACAATGTAAATAAACGCATTAATTCTGAGAATTAACTAAGCTTAAGAGTCACTTCGTTTCTAAAAGCTTTTATAGATGAAATTCTTTACTTTAAGATCAGTTGTATAAAGTGGACATATGAAAACATGAAGGAATTACCAAAATATGCAATTGATATGACCAACTCATGAATACTTCACTCGAGCAAAATCCAGACAAGACTTCGACACACGTTCCTTTCAATAGAGAAATGATTTTGTGAATTTCAAGTCTGCAGTTTATTGCATTTTATGGAAATAATGACACAGAGGTTACCTTTCATTAGACTCATTCCAATTAGCTCCCCTCACTGACAAAGAGCAATGAAATATCTTTACATCCACAGAAGGCTTTCCTTTCCTTTAATAAAAAAAATAGTGAAAATAGTTAATTTGCCAAGCTTTGCCAGCAATGCTAAAATCGGTGACCGCGAAAGGTCACATAACTGCATTTTAACGGACTTTGAAAAGCTCTTTTATCGCTCTCAATCATTTGCCCAGACAAATTTTTACAGTTATATTGAGAACATCTTTTCGCAATTCTACCACCAAAAGCTTAATCCATTTGAAGGTTTAGCACATGCTGAAAATGAACTTTACTCACAAAGTACTTTTACTGAACAGAAATGTATGCTTACGAATTTAAATTATTTTAGACGCAAAGAGGAACGCAGTGTTTACAAAAATCGTTTTGTGAGGTCTTATGAGGTTGAAAAAGAACGCGAAGCCCTCAAACTCGTGCAATAATTTGCTGCTAAAAATTACGATTTTAACGGAATTTTGTTATTCGTATTTTTCTCTGAAATAGAAAGATACTTTGCCAGAAAAAGTATCCAGTGATTTTAGTTATAGTCTAGCCTATCTAATATTAAAATAAGAAAGAAATCGAATTTTTCACCCTTGCCGCGAAATTTAGAATTTTTCTGATTCCTACAGACAAGCGCTCTTAATAACTACCGTAGACGTCTCCGATATCCTTTAAAGTCAAAAGATTGCTAATTTGTAGGAAAATTGTTTCGAACAACACCGATCAGGGATAGAAGGCATACAGTCGCCTCCCAGAACTCGAACCAATACTTCCTCAAAGAAAATCACTGGATTTTTCGTGCGACTTTCACTGCACTTTTAATTCACCTTCGATAATTCAAACCCTGTTTGTCAATAATTGACAAAGCAAGTCATAACAAGTAGTAATCTCCTGCACTTATAAACGAAGAAATTAGATAAAAATTGCGATTTTTTCTCTACTCCAAATAACTTTCCTTGAAGGTTCGAGACATCAAAAGACATCTGGACCTTTTGTTCTCAAAAATTCCTCTCATGAGCTCCTCTCATAAACTGAAATCCAAACAACTTCCATTCAGGTCGCCATTGTTATCCTTAGAGACAAAAGAAACAGGAAGCAGTTTTTCCGGTATCATGGCTCATTGAGCATGCAGTTTAAATGTCCACTTGAGGGATTACGCAACTTCAGAGAACCCGCGCACGTGGCTACCGGAAAATAATCTAGTGTCAGTCATGCACTTGTTTTGGCAAATTGGGAGTTGATATTTTTTATAAAGCAACTGAAAAACGCACTTTGGTTGGTTAGTGCGAAGAGATATCCCGAAAGACACTGCGACAAGTTCTTCGAGCAAGACAAACAATAATAAATACAGTGACAGAGATGGTTTTCTCTGTCGTACTCGAAGTGAAAGGCTAATCGTGTTTTACGAAGCAGAATTTTGTATTCACCGCTCTAATGGGATGTGCTTTCAGCTTCCTGACAAGCTCCGTCCGAAGTCGGACTAGCGAGTTAGCGCCAAAAGTAAACGCTTTAAGCAACGACGAAAACGTCGATAAGCAACAAAATGAAGGCGAGAACTGCACCCGTACTCAAGGTAGCGTTTGTTTCAGCGATTCAGAGCTCAACAGCGCAGATCAAAACCGAAAACAAGTTGTAAAAGGAAAACCTACGAGCGAGTCTGTTAACGGCGCAACAACTTACAACATACAAGTACAATTTTGCGATAACGTCATTGTCGGTGATAACAACAACATCGACGTCGTGATATCAGGAAAACATATGGGGAGTATATCAGAGGTCGATGCTCCCCCTATGGATATGGAAAACCGAACAACAGCACCGGTGGACGTGCAGACCCAGATTTCGCCAGCAACTTCAGTTACGTACAACATCTCAGTACTCGCAAACAATGCGATTGTTGGGGAAAGCAACGAAATTAAAGTGTCGTCTAGCAGCGTTCCAGTGCCCAATTGCGACTTCCGTCTGGGTTATAGTAAATTTGAGGGCGCAATGGGCTCTGATGAAACCAGTGCTGAAACAAGTATGGATAGGCAGGTATATTCGACGCCATGTCGGTTGCCATCGCCGGGAGTTGAACCCCAACTTACAAAAGTGTTTGAACAAATGAAACAAATAGTTGATGAACTGTATCCACTTCGGGATAGAGGGAAATGGAAAGAATTCGATCAGGCTTGGAGTCTATTCAAGTCAGAATATGAAGGTCAGCCAGTAATTAAATGTTTTCTCGCGCTCGAAAGATCTGTGAGGCTAACTTACCAAAAAAGATTACAGGAAGGAAGAAAAATGGCGGAAAATACTTTACGTATTGTAAACAATGAAGTCGATGGAACGTCACGTGATGTTTTGATTTTGCTTGCAAATATTGCTTTAGCAAGCACTTTTCGGCGCGGAGGGGAGGAGGAGAGGAATGAGCTAGGAAGCGCGTTTGATTGCCTCGAAAGAGCACAACAAAGTGGCGAAAACTTGAGAGGAATCGATGCAACGATTCCCAAATTTGCTCTCGCTCTGCTTAATTACGAACAAGGGCGCCTCTGGTCTGAATTCGCCCCCATGGTATATAATCCAAGGAGTGCCAAAGCAGAGGCAACCAAGTATTACCATCTCTGTATGGACCGGTGTAGAGAACTTTCTGTTGAGAATCGTATATACATCGCCAAGGAGCGCTTTGCACTAATCTTTCTGGCGCATTTATCTATTCCAAATCCAAGTGCTTCGAAAAAGCCGTCAGTGAAAAAGACAAAACGGTACCTTGAGGAGTTCGATCGCACCCGCGTTGAAGATACCCCTATGGGAGCGAAAATAAAGTACTTCATGACAAGGTCAAACCTCTGCTTTCTCGAGGAGAATTACTCCATTGCCGAGGAACATGCACGTCAAGCCCTCAATCTGGCAGAGCAATATCGATTTGATTTGGAAATTAAACCTGCCAAAGATCAGATCGATCGATGTCACCGCAGTGCCTTCTTAGTACCACAAGCTAAGCTACACGTTAAAAATATTTCCAGCAGGTACGCGTGCAATTCTACCACCACGACGGATTCGGATCAGAGCGCATCTCGATCTGACTAGCCTTTATAACACCTAGCCTTTTATGATCATTGATACGAAGTACGATTAGGATTATGGCAACTTGAACATGCATGTATTTACAAATTAGGGATCAGTCATTCTTTATCACCTAAAGGGTTGATAGGGGGGGAGAGGTTAGAGGGATTTTTAGTTTCTATCGGGGTGGGGGGGGATGATGATACTACAGAGCCTCATAGGGGGTATGAGGTAAATTTTATCGTAACAGAACCGAAATTTGTCACCCTACCCTCCTTTCCCTTTCTCCAGGCGACAAATAATGTCAGGTCCCTTCGCCAAACTTCGAATCTTACACTCTCCTACAACTCTGATGATTTCACCTTTTCTCAGTGAATCTCTCGATTTTTTCTTATGGATAAGAATGAAAAAAAAAAAAAATAACATCTGCAATATTTGAGCAAAGTTATCTTGGTGTTAGGATTAAATGGTGTAATTACTGGGTTTCAGAACAATATGCAGAAAGCTTTCCAATCATTGTCATCACTTTCCAAAATTGATTTCAAAGTTCTTGACTTTTTCTCAATATATAAATGAATGGGCCATATCAGTTGGATCAAAACTCCATCCTTTTGTGGCCTTTGTAAATAGTGTTTTAAAAATATTGTTATAAGTCAGAATTCAATTGCCTTTAAGTAGAATTATATGACAAAGATAAAATGGCCACCTCAATCGTTTGATTGGCTGAGTAAAAAATATTCAACATTTTGAGGGCCTCTGTAAATAACATTCATTAAATCGATATTGACAAAATACAGAAAAGAGAATGAAGGAATTATTGTAACATACATGTTATTTCGTCAAAACGACAAGGTTGATTCAACTATTAGCTTATGTTGAATTTAAAATCGTTATTATTTCTTGGCTTTGTAGTTAAATAAGATTTCATAACTAACGGTATTGATGAAGTACAGAATTCAAAAGTTTTTTTTTTGTAATCATATATATATTTACAATACACATATATTTAAAACTCAAAAACCAACCAGACCAATTCAATCCACTCCTCGTGTCGAGGTACAAATTTACCATTTTGTAGCCTTTGTAAATGATATTTTACGCCTTACAATATTAGTATCATACAGAATTCAACTTGTTTTCTGTGGAATTATCTTTATAAGAGAAATATACGTGTATACGTAAATAACAGCGAGGTAAACTCAATTATTAGTTTATGCTGTGAAAAAAACTTTCATCTTTTGCGGCCATTGTAAATAATCAAATAAATCCAAGAATTAATCTTCAAAACGAAGGGAACTGATTTGCCCTTATTCACAATCACCACTTCCTAGACCTGGTGATCTCATATATATATGTATGAAGTGCTATTGTCTCTTTTCATTGTAACTAGGGTGTAGACAGTTCGGGCCATAACCATTTCTGGATATCGGTTTCGAGCTTTGTGATTGGGTGTGATCAAAACCAAAACAAAGCAAATTTGGCCGAGAGGTGCTGGAAACAAGAAGAAGCTGATTTTTTTTTGTGGCGGCCATGTTGTAATGCGGTTGTAATGCGGTTGTAAGCTGAAACAAAATTCGCTTATAAGGACTAGACGTAAGATATCATTAAAAATATTCGTTTATTTCAAACATTCAACAAGCATGTCCTCGATATTCTCGCATTCTGGAAGAGTAAAGCGGATTCTTTCTAGCACAAATTCTTAGTAACGCTGTGGTCCTTCCACCAAGAGCGTCACAGGAATAAAAGCTCATCCGCCAGCCTGTTTGTATCTGGAGAACTTCTGGGTAGAGCTTGGCCTCGATGTTACTGTCCCTTCTCCGTTGATTTCCCTATTTTGGGTTACAAGAAAACCAATTAAATAAGGTTGAACCAAATAACGCGCACTGATAACAATTGGGACGAGTGAGGTGTGAGATCGCGGAATCGGGACAATTTCATTTCTCTCCAGTATAGGTCGAGGAAAGACAATATCTTGCTTCTCTCCGATTTTTAAATAGACATTATCAATTTCAGTCCATCAAGCCTTTACGAAAAAGTAACAGTGAAGCAATAAAACAGTAACTTACCCTTCAATTCTTGGTTATTTTGCCACATCGAAGCAAAGCATGCAGCTGTATGTTTAGAAAGTGCTGAACCGTGCCGATCTGCTGCCCTTTGACATCTCCTAAAGTGTATGATTTTCTCTGCGATTTGCTGAAAATCTGGACTTCTCGTAGAGCCTCTGGAATGCGTTCCATTTCTCGTGGAAGAAGACAAGCCAGTGCATGCGAGTCATACGTGTTGTCGTCTTCACTTTGAATAACAAGCGGTGTTCCACGTGGAGCTTTGATCTTGAAATTATGATACCTAGAAAATAATCGCCAATAAATACATGAGTGGGATAAAATAAAATCAAGTAGTCACAATCTATATTAAGACGGATACATATGATCGAATTCAATGCAAGAGAATCATATAAGGTATTTTGCGCGCTATTGATCGATTCGCGGGAGAATCTAGGTCTCAGAACACTACAAATTCGGTCCTACAGCTTTTAGTCAGCAATAATATGTCCTTTACAATTACCCTTTGATTTGAACACCCTGTATAGAAAGTTTGTTTAGGTAATCACTGCAAAATGTGAAAGCACGAGCGGTGTTTCTAAACGAGTTTCACAATTACAGACAAGTCCCTTGTGGTTTTAGAAGAAAATTTCACTCTCATCAGTTCGTGTAGTTAAACTCCAACCTTTGTTTCCGGAGTGCTGTAGTAGAGACACTTCGGCAAGGCTTTCCACCAATGTGATTTCTTTATTTTCATCTTCATGCCGCTCTTATCGCACATTTCCCGGATACGATACCTGAAGATGTGAGAGCTCAGTGAACGAATACCTCTTTGTTTTATGTTTGCGCGAAGGAGAACTTACTCGCTGGATAATCACATTTATGTGTTAGATCCGTGGTTTCCTGAAATTATTTTTTAGTGTGCATTCGCCTTGGCTGAATGAATCTCTCTGATGTCAAGATCGACATTGATTCGAAATTTCATCCAGAGCTCCGATTTAAAAGATTCTTTGTTTGTAGCATTGACCCAGGTTCGTGGCAGATTTGTGCCACAAAGACGACAAAGTGTCTCGAATGTGTTCATCCATGCTGTTGGCTTGATCTGAATTCACAATGTAGGCTTATAAAGGTCCGATAAATAATTGTCCTTTTACTTTAAATTGGCCAGCCACAACGTATGGTTAAAATTTATGGTTTACACGATACTCCGATGGATCTGAACAAAGGAATCCGTCTGGTAGTTTGCAGACTAACAGACTTTCAACATTTGTGCACTCGAGCAAAAACCTCGTGCACTCGATTGGAATTTTGACAAATTGGAAGCAAATTTATTCTAGTTTTTTAAAAGATTTTTTTTAGGAATCAAAAAAAATGTTGCATACCTGAAAACCTCAACTAAATAGAGATTATTCCTCGATCGAGCCCTTCGCAACATGGACCTCCACCCGACTTTTCATCTGAATTTTCCCTTCTCGTCATCGCAACCACCATCAGTTCTTTGCTTGTTGTGTGTAATTGCTTGTCTTCTGTAATTTTGCAAGGTTTCATGGGATATGGGTAGGGAAATAAGTCGCTAGGGCTCGAATAAAGTAATGAGTGAGTTTCCTCGATGTCCCACTACGACATCCATGTTGGTGACGTCATCAAGTATCCAGAAATGGTTATGGCCCGGACTGGTAGAGGCACAATCATTGGTCATGACCAATACTCCATAACAATAACATTATACGGATTGGTTAGACGCCTTCAGTTCGAAGGCCGCTCGGTAGACTCTAGTCTCGATCCTCGCTTCGACTACAAATAATCAGACAACCAATCTCTGTATATTGATGTTGGAGTGTTGAAATCTACTCTCTTTTCTCTCTACATCAGTCTCATTTGTGAAGTGAAATACGCTTGAATCAGTAGGTATCGCTATACACTCTCTACCAACCATGGGAAATGTTTTCAGTTCACTGTGGCGCTTTGTTTGTTCAAGATGGAGAAACGCAAGTGGTATGGTAAATGTACAGCATCACCAGATTGAGAACATCAATAACGCAGAAAACGAAAACGCCATTCAAGCTCAAGATAACTCAGTCAATGGCAAAAAATTGGAAAAAATTAAAAGGAATGAAAGAGCAAGCCGAGGTGAGACCTTGCATGAGACGATGAACGCTTCGATAGCGTGCAAGAACGCCGACATAAACATTTGCAGTGCACGATTCGTAAGTATCGGTAACAACGATACGATCAACAGACATACAACAGGACGAAAAATGGAGGCTATTACAGTTGTATGGGCCACTGTAGAACGAGGAAACCAAGCATCAAGCCAAGTTAGTTCACCTGCAAACAATATCAATATCCTATCTGATATGGTTGTTCTCGGAGATGGAAACCAAATTTACGTATCGAACATCGATCGAATGTTCCTCGTCGACCTGCGAGAAAACGTTACTCAAATGTTACTATTTCCTCTCCCATCTGAAGTTCCTCAGTTACCGTCGCTCGGAGTCGACTCTCGAAGTCAAAAGTTGTTCGACACAATAGCTGAATTAATAAATATGTTGTATCCTTTGCGTGACAGTGGAAAATGGCAAGAATTTCAAAACGCTTTGAAAGAATTACGTTTTAAATACAGAGACTATCCTGAGATTCAATGTTTTCTCTTGATAGAAGAAAGCGTCCAGTTGACGTATCAAAAACAACTAAAGAAAGCGAAAAAATTGGTAGGAGGCGTATTAAAGATTACAGAGAGTGAATTCAGTGGAGCGTCACGAGAAGTTCTAAGAGTGCTTGCCTATGTTGCTTCGGCGAGCATGTTTCGACGCCAGCCAAGCAAGAAACTAGGCAAGGCGTTTAAACGCCTCGAAAAAGCAAAGGAAAGTGCTGTAATGTTGAAAGGCGTAAATCTCATCATACCGAAGTTTGCTCAAGCTATTCTTAGTTATGAACAAGGGCGCTGCAACATGGAATTTTCAACAATGAAATTTAAAGAGTGTATCCGAACAGAGTCACAAACGTCTCTTGGCCAGGCCATCGACCGGTTCAGAGATCTCTCGAGTAATTTGTACTCGGCGCGACAGTGCTTCGCGCTAATCCATCTAGCAAGTTTAGCGCTACCTTCAAGTATCCCCATATCCAAAGAGGATAATAGTCAAATTATTCCAAAGAAGGATTCTGCAAGAGCTCAAAAGCTTCTTCGCGAATTTGAAAGAAGTACGCGGCTTCTGAATGAAGTTCCTGTAGCTGCAAAAATAAAAAACGCGATCACAAGATCGGAACTTTGTTTTCTCGAGAGGAATTACTCAGGAGCTAAGAAGTATGGTTCCCAAGCGCTGGAAATCGCAGAGCAATATGGATTTGAGTTGGAAACAGTCCCTGCACAAGAAAATCTGAACCATATTTGTCGCAACTCAGGCAACTGTGCTCCCAAAATAACATTAGCGAAGCTACAGGATAAAGCATCTTCAAGTAGCATCTACACGTGTAGTTCGTCCACAGATTCCGATCAAAGAGCATCGTAGTATATGAGTAGACTTTACGTTTAGTTCCATATCATTCTCTCATCAGGCCTAATGGCCGGTGTTTGTTGTTTGAATCATTAAGTAATAGTCAACAAAAACTTCTAAATGCTTTTTGTAATACCTATGGTACTGACTAGGCAGAGGTGTACATCAAACAATTTGTTTTTGGTAACTTTGTAATCTCACATTGCACACATATTGCCAAGTATGAAAACTTTAAAGCTTTAGATGCCATTGCCATCATAATTTGATAAAAGAGTGAATACGAGAAACTTCGATCGCATCTATGTAGCTTACTTCTGAATTTACCGTAGCTTATAATGCAAAGTTTGTTTCTCTTCAAATTGGAATTTTTTTTTCATTTCCACACGTTAGTTTTTAGTTTCCTTTTAAATATTTTAAATTACCCTAATTAATAAAAGCATACCTCGACAGCCCATGGATGCAACCAGCCTGAGGTGTTCTGCTTTGGTAGTTGAGATCTGCATAAGAGCATTGAAACTGTATATTATTTTACTGATTTAAAAGAACGTTTGCTTGAAACTTTAATCTTCGTTATTATTCAGTTTTCACAGTTTCATAAAAGATTTTGCATGCATTAAAGCAGCGTTCTTGAAATCAAGTGTTGTGTCATATCTGAACTTCCATGCAACGTGTCAGCAAATTTTGGGAAGCGATAAGATACGTAGAATCAACTTCGTAACAAAGAATATAATTAAACGTAGCTCAACATATTTGTCTCGAAGTCAACTTTCCCTTGAAGATTTACAAGAATTGTGCAATAATCATCTTGAATTGATATCGTTTCCTTCATCGCTGAGTTATTATTATCCCGGTTCTTAATGATCGATGAGCTGAAATTACAAGTGAGAGTCAGTATGCACAGTTACCTGCACGTAGTTCCATTTTGATTAAGTAAATGCAACTATCTATACTCCTCTAGGGGCAACTGGCAAATCATGAAATCCTAAAGGCCATGTACAATGTAGCTCGAAAATCCCGCCAAAAACATACCGTCAACATCTTCGATTGAATCCAGTTCGTAGTGTTTACTTTCGTTTACTGTAGGCGCTACAGTTCCACCGAGCCAATCAAAATCTGTTAAAACAAAAGCCAGTGACGTCATTTCCTGAGATCTTCCCGCGCTTCGGTGAAAATAATCATGGCGGTCTATAAACGAAGCTCTCAGGAAAATGCAATCCGTGACATCAACATTTCCAATTGCCATATTGAAACCTTGGTAATCGGTGATGGAAACTCTGTGAATACAAGCCGTCGGCGACTTGACTATCCTATGCAGCGAACAGATTCTAGGTCAGGAAGAACAGCGACCCAAAGAATAATTGGCCACGACGGTGGATGGAGAGGGAAAAAGAGGAAGCAAACCAAAATAAGATTCTCACAACGCAAACATAGAGCTAATCCAAACTTTTCTTTGAAAACTACTTCAAGCGACAGCGAAGAAGATACCTATTATGGACCAGAAATTTCCCCAACTGTTTCGGGGGAATGCGATCGCGGATTTGAAAGCTCGATGAAGAAATTACATTCTGTTTTGAACAAACTGCATCCTTTAAGAGACAGCGGGAATTTCAAGGAGTTCAATAGCCTAGCAGATCGCGTCCTTTTGGCTAGCAAAGGCGATGACGAGCTTGAAATATTAATCCTCATTGAGAAAAGCGTCGTCGTCAGTTATCAGAACAACTTAGAGGAGGCAGAATTGATGGTTCGAGAAGCTTTGGACACCCTCCTGAAATCGAAAGTGAAAGTTCTGATGTCCTACTTCCTGGCGTCTATGGCAAACCTTCACCTTGCCGGCTTTTACCGACGACTGAATAAGCACGGAGAAGCAGAGTCCAAAATAACTATTGCCGATCAGAATTCAAGAAAAGTAAACTCTCGCTACTTGAAAGCCTTGATATTCTACGAAATGGCAAGTAATTTGACTAAGTACATTTCTACTCTCCCTCTTAATCAGCCTGCACGCGGAGAGCTGGTTGAACAGTCGAAGGACCTCATGAGGCAGTGCATAGCTCTCTGCATTGAACTCGATGATGACAGCATTTACATAAAAAAACACCATTTTGGGCTGCTTAAACTAGCACTGCTGGATCTGAATTGCCGCACAAGACCAGCCCGGGAACAATCGATCAGTAGTAAAAGCATCGCAGATGCGAAGAACTGCCTCGAAACAGTTCATGAAAAGTATCAGAATAAAATGAGCGAGGCACAAATGATACAGTTCTTGGTGGCAAAGTCAGACCTGAATTACAGGCTTGGTGATCCACAGACAGCAGAAACGTATGCAAGCCAAGCATTGTCCCTAGCTGAAACTCATGGATTCAGTTTGGAAATAAATGCCATTAAGGAAAGACAAGAAGATATGGGCAAACAAATAACATCGGAGGAAGCTATGGATTTTGTACCATCCCATGAAAACGCCCGCCATGATACATTGTCATCCAGTACTGCGTCATCTAAAAGGAACTCTCCTTACTCCTCGGGATGTGAGATGGAGTAAATACTAGATGCATGTACAGAATTATGTGATGCGTCTCTAGTGTAAAGTGCTTGCCACTTGACTATGAAATGTCCAAGAGCCTAGCAAGTAAGCTGTTGCGGTATGTAAGACAAAATTTGCCCCGTTATATATATTCTCTCATTACATTTAATTTCTTGAGGAAATTTTTAGTTCAGTTTACCCGCAGTTAAGAAGGCAAAATCTGCAGAGTTTTGTTCGACTAGCCTTGCTAGAGTGTTACAAGTCACTGTGTTCTATTAAAAATTGGGCCAGTCTGGTGATGAAAATAGTGTTGAGGTGACTGAGATTTTCAGGCTAATACTGTGTTCTGAGAAACACTGGGCTAGCATGGTAACGAAAATAGTGCTAAGACGAGACCTGTGTATCAGATCTTGGTCTTGTTGACCATACAGTTAGAAGGACCTCTCCCAAAATGTTAGAATTACAGCCCTTTTTTAGTTTCTATTCACCTCTATCAAAATAGCATGATACAGAAATCTGCAATAAGAATCTACCTATATGAAGCATTAATAATATAAACCACAAAGAATTTGTAAATAGTGACTGAAACTGAAATGGCTGTAGTGAGGATTAGTCAGTTCAGAAGCAAATCATTTAAAATCTTGCCAAGAAAGTTAAAAAATTTTTGCCTCCAAGGTATACCTCTGACAGTCTCGAGGTCTCAGTAGGTTTAAGTTGACCAGGTCCCCATGCTGGGTTCTTATGAAGTTACACAGTCATTAGGCTCAAGTGTTTCACTCCACTTAGAAGTAAAAATTTTATAATGACTTTAAATGCTTTTACTCCTATGAGTGACAAAGACATAATTTCTCCTTACAGTATCAATACAAAATTAAACAACAGGTAGATGAGAATAGCAAAAACTATTAAATAAAGATCATCACTTTCATCACATATCAAATTCTCGAAAGAAACTTTGTAGGAATTGTATGGCAAACAATCACAATATTTACTACTGAGATTTTGGGAGTGAAAGTTTAAGAAACTGTCAAGGAAACCTGGCAAACACTTGAAGCTCAATGTTGTAATGGTTTGGCATGCAATTCAGGGAGGAGTAGCAGTTTATTCCTGTAATAATATCATAACCAGTACAATTTCCTCAGCTGTGACTAGTGCATTACATGTAGCTGCTTCATTTTTCATCAATTATTTTATAGAAGTGTGATTGGACAGTGTAATCTGACAATTAGCAGTTATCAGACAGTTTAAGCAGCCAATCACACTATACCTGCTCAGCTAAATTCACCAGGTACATGATTGCCTACAATAACCATAGTAACAACCATTTACCCAACCAAAGTGGAGAGCTTCCAAAATTGAGGATTTATTTAGATTAGACAATGTCTCTATTGGAAAAAATTTCTTGGAAATTAAACATGGTTATGATTAATTGGTAACAGGACTTTGTGTCGTCCAATTTAATCTGTAATCATACATGTGAATGACATTCACCAGACTCCTGCTTTGTGGTCATCCAATTTTGTAAATCACTTGTCCTATTACCATTATTACTCCTAGGGGATAATCACCAGCAGTAAGGTCCATACGTCTGCGGTGCAGGCAGCTTGCAGTGCTTGGTTAATGTTTCCTTTGGGTTCCAAGCTTTCTACAGAATCTATTGATCAATTTTTCTTTGAAATTTGCCTTGAAAAGTAGCCACTTGTGTTTCCAAAATATTCATGTACCTCTACAGTTTTATTCTCATTTGCCATTGCAAATAAAATATATATATTCATTTTATAAATGAAAAAAAGAATGACTTGTAAAAAAAGGATAACTTTCACAACACAAAATATGTTTTGTTCCCCCTGTGCAATGTCAACACATTAAGTTTTATTAATATTCATAACAGTTTAATTAAGCATTTGGTATTATTGTCTCATAAAAAGGAATGTGTGTAAATTCATGTATAAGCAAATACTCTCGCTACTAACAAAATGAAAAGAAAAATGATTTGTTCTTATCAAGTCAGACATGCCATTTAGTACTAGTAACCTGCTGACCAGTATGTAAGAGTTGGCTCTCAAGCATTGAGAATGTGCATGTTTGAAAAAAAAAGGGTTCCTGGCTGTGTGCTTGCCACAACAATGAACCACCTCAAAATACCAAGTGAAATAAGATTTATTTGAACACTTTTGGTGACACAAGATCAGTCCTTGACCATGTGCCTTTGCAAACCATTTATAACTTCCTGTGTGCTGTTATCTATTTTCTTTTTTTACTCTGATTATCAGGAGTGGTCTAAATAGGCTACAGAAATGATAGAAAACCCATCTACATGTACATCTAATTTAACACTCATTCTATTACCAGTTGCCTGACATGAGTTTTAAGCCTTAGATTAAAGATTAAAAAAAGTTTGAAACACCAAGAGTGCTGATTTATGTTGTACAGCCATATAAATATGTGAAAACACTCCTCCAAACTCAGTTTTGGTTTTGATAGGACCTTGATAGGAAAGTCACTGTTTCATATCCCAGCCTTAACATCAGGGGTGGGGGGTGGGTGGGTTTCCCTTTTCTTCTCTCCCCCTCTCTCCTCTCCCCCTCTCTCCTCTCCCCCTCTCTCCTCTCCCCTACATTTATTTTCATAAAATACCATTCATTGCCAAGAGATGGTAATTTTGAAAGCAAGTGCCCTCTGAAACTGACACCTACTGGGTTTCAAACAACTTTAACTAAATGTCCTATTTGAGGTGACATTATCCCTGTCATTGTTAATTACCTTTTTTGAAAATACTTGTTTCCATGAGAAGTGTAAGAAGCAGGTATCCCTGAGGTGCTCCTATGAACAAACAATTAAGAAAATAATTGAACCAAAGTGTTAACAATCTTTCACCGGGCATTCGTAAGACATGTGTTTTTCACTTGCCTGTGTATTTTGTACTTGGGGTGAATTTTACATGCCCTTGTTTCTTTGATTTGGAAATTCTAAGCTTTTTCCCTTCCCCTGAGGTGTCGTTTTATTTGAAATCAAAACTTTTTTTATGTAAGTGAGTTATCTACATGCAGGTATCTCTCGTTTATTCTTCTCTGTGTACATTTGTCTCTACATTCAGAATTAAAAAAAGATAAAGACGAATCGTGATAAAAGTTTATCAATCTTCTCCACGTTGTCCACAGAAATTTCACTAAAAACCACACACATACATCAACTTTGATCAAGCCTCCTCCCCGTCCATCCTCCCTCTGTCCGCATAGGCACGTCTGGGTAAATTAGGAAAGACAGACATATTTTTTTCGAGCCATTCGCCCTCGAGGGTTGCAAAATAAAGGTAGAATATACTAGACCCGTGAAAACTCACAACTCTTCTAGGCAATCGAAAAGTTCCTTCTCTGCCAGTTATTGGAGATCCATAGTGGTTCACTGGACCTTCACAACTAAAACCATGCTGAATTTTGTCGGTTACATTGATAGAATCGCGGCTGCTTTCACTTCTTCTTCGACTATCTTTGCTCATAAAGTTTCGCACCTATGCTGTATGAAATAATTTCAAGCTCCCGCATGATAGCAACAACAACGGCGCGCAAGGCACACTGGTTGAACGTGGTCTTTTTCAGCGCATTCTTCACGCCACCTGAATCATCAAGTTTTTACATTATTAAAAACAAACAAACAAACAAACAAACAAATAAACAAGGGAAACAGAAAAAGAAAATCATCATCTCTTAGCAGTAAGAGGGGCAAGGTGGGGTGGGAAGGTGGATGAGGTCCTGAAAAGTGCAAGAACCGAAACATTGTTGATTGAGGTTTATTTGGGATCCGGTTTGAGCTTAGGCGTCGGTTTTGCTTTCCTTGGTAAAATTATGCAACATGATGCTAAACAAAGGCTTCGAAACTTTGTCTATCCTGTTATTGTTCTACCCTGTCCTCAAATTGACATTTCTTTTTATTTGTTAAACATGTCAAGTTTTGAGCTCGGTAAAGAAATAAAGGAAGAGAAAGAATTTTTTTCGTCTTGTCACAAGCGTGGGACAAAGAGAAAATGTTTTGTAATTTTTCATTTGTCTGGTAATTTGTCTTATGCCTTGTAATTTGTTTCGAATTATTTCGCTGGTTTTTCCGCGTAATTTTAATGATATCTTCTACGGTGGCCCACAGAGGACATGCCACACTTTTTTTATCGCGCGATAAAATCAAAATATCGCGCGATAAATGGGAAACATTCTAGGTCACGTAATCGGCTGTCACGCACGTTGTTTCCGTGGACGACAATGGTTGCCACTGTTGAGGAGGTATGTTTTGAGGTCAATAGAAACACAATGGCGACAGCGAAGCGAAAAAAATTTGTTGGCTGCTGTGTTTACTGTAATTAGCGAAACGAGACGGTTTAGATAATCCACTCTTGGTTTCAGACACTGACAGCCACCCTGAAAGTGTCTCGTAAGATTTCGCAAAATCAAGGTTTACTGTGCTGATTACCAGAGCTATGTGGTATTGCAAAAAAGTACTGCTAAATGATCTTTTTAAGTAAATAAAATGAACTATTGACCTCAAAACATACCTCCTCAACTGTGGCAACCATTGTCGTCCACGGAAACAACGTGCGTGACAGCCGATTAAGTGACCTAACATGTTTCCCATTTATTGCGCGATAAATGATAAATTATCGCGCGACAATTTTATTTACGGCGCACTAATTTTTCATTTATCGCGCGATAATTTTTCATTTATCGCGAAATAATTTATCAGTTATCGCGCGATAATTTATTATTTATCGCGCGATATTTTGATTTTATCGCGCGATAAAAAAAAGTGTGGCATGTCCTCTAGGGGCCACCGTAATAGGGAGGAGTAGGGAGGTGTATTACTGTCCAGCCCCGTCCCAGTAGCTAAGTTATCACTGTATCAAAATAGTAATTACTTCATACATTGTTATGGAAGTCAGTCTACCAAGCGCACAAGGAGACGAAAAATACACCATCAATATTATCAATTCTAAGATTGAAACCCTTGTGATTGGTGATGGAAACATTGTGAATAACTTCTGCCGATGTCTACAGTATCCTGAGCACTCAACAGTTTCTCGATCAGGTAGAACCGCGACTCGAAGGACAGCTATTTGTCACGATGGGGGAGAAATTAGGCGTCGAACGAAAAGGAGACAAACAAAGCTAGGGTTCCCTCAGCGCAAACACAGAGGAGATTTAAAGTTTTCCTCGAAAAATGTTTCAGACGAAAGCGATGAAGATTCCTATTACGGTCATTGCGGACCACAAATTTTCCCTTCCGCTTCAGTGGAACTAGACTTGGCATTTGAAAAATCGATGAAGCGATTTCACATCATCTTGAACAGACTTCATCCTTTACGAGACAGTGGCAATTTTATGGACTTTACCAGCGTCGCAGATAGTATCCTGATGAACAGCAAAGGTGATTTAGAATTAGAACTCCTAATCCTTCTCGAGAAGAGCGTAGTTGTCAGTTATCAAAATGACTTGGAGAACGCGGAAGCGATGGTTCGGGAGGTGTTGAGTAAGTTGAAAAATTCTGAGGCTAGAGTTGAAATGAAAGACTATCTTGTGACTATGGCCCATATTTACCTGACTGGAACTTATCGACGGCAGTATAAGCACGGGAAAGCAGATTCCACCATTGCTGTCGCCGAACAGGTATCACCGAAATCACAAAATGAAACCTCTCGTTTCGTAAAGGCATTGATACTCTATGAAATGGCGAGCAATTTGACCATCTATATTAACTCTGTTCCACTCCATCTTTCTGCACGCAAAAAGCTCGTGGAACAATCGAAGCACTACATGAAGCAATGCATAGACCTAAGCATAGAACTTGATGGAAGCAGCCTATACATTAAAAAGCATCACTTTGGTCTACTCAAACTCGCCGCACTGGACTTAAATTGTGGAACAAGGGCAGCTCGGGAACAAGTTACAAGTGATAAATGTGTTGCAGATGCCCAAACCTGCCTCCGAGCAGTACAAGAAAAATATGAGAATGAGATGAGCGAAGGACAGAAAATACAGTTCTTAGGGGCCAAGTCAGACCTGAATTATAGGCTAGGTGATCTGGAGGCAGCGCAGAGTGAAGCCACTCAAGCACTGCAGTTGGCTGAAACACTTGGATTCAACCTAGAAATCGTTCCCTTTCGGGAGAGGTTAGAGGATATCTCAAAATTAATAACATCAACAGAAATGATGTTTATGGAACCATCCCATGAAGAAGTGTGTATGAATTCTCTGTCATCCAGCTCTGTGCCATTCAATAGGAATTCTTCTTGCTCCTCAGGATGTGAGATGGAATGAATACAAGGTGCTTACACAGGTTTATCTATTGCTTAACCAGTGTATTGTGCATTTTCAATATCTGAGGGCTCCTTTTTTTAATTTCAAACTATTGTGGCAACAGAAATTATAGGTAATAAACTGAGCCAAATATGATTTTTTAATCATTCTGTTACCAGTGAGAGGGTTTGATTTAAGCCTTGAATCCCATAGAGTGATTAGCATCTTATATCTTCTTACAATATCTCTCCTGAATCACTCTTTAAGGTCATGAGAGTAAAGGAAATGATTACCAAATAAATTAAAAAGCTTTAGGTTTTTTGAGCAAGTTTTCCTTATCAGCACCTTACTAAACCTTTAGCAAACAGAATAAGAATAGGCTAAAGTTGTTTGGAGCACTAGAAGTACAGTGCTAATTCATGTTTGACTGCTAGGAAAACTATGACTGTGTACTACTGTTGATAGGCTAATTTAACCCTTTAACTCCCATGAGTGACCAAGACAGAATTTCTCCTTACAATACCAATAAAATATCAACCAGATAAGCAATGAGAATAAAGAAAAATATCAATTTGGAGATAATTAGTTGATCTAATACTGAGTTCTCTGAACTACCATTATAAGAATTGTATGGTTGACAGTAAGGAGAGTAACAAATTTGATCTGGGAGTTAAAGGGTGAAACAAGCACAAAGTCAGTAAGTGTGAAACCTTGAAGCCTTCTCCCTGGCCCACAAATCAAGAGAGAGCAAGGGAACATTTTCCTTTCCTCCACCTCTCCCTTGCTTATAATTTTTTGTTCCCTTTACCCTTTACACCCAAACATCAGTATGCATATTCTCCATACTGTTCTCTATACATTTCATAAGGTTCTGACAAGGAGAATTATTCAGTCATCAAGGACTTGTTTTGTTGGTGATCATTTCCTTCATTCTTGTGACCTTGATTTTTGAGTTAGGGGGGGATACTGTGGAGAGAAATCAGATGCTTATCACCTCAAGAGGTCAAAGAGTTAAAAGGTCTTAACTTAACATTTCAACTTGTGCTAAAAGGAAATAAATAAAAAAAAACGTTTTGCTGATGAGGGTTTTTATTTTCATGTAAATATGACTCATTACCAAAGACAAGTTTAATTTTGAAAGTGAGGGCTCTTGAAACCTAAATATTGTCTTCTTTTGAGCTTGGAAAAGTTAACTTAGATGTCCAATTCAAGGTGAGGTTTGTAATTGGTGATTACTATTAAGTGATCAACATGAACAGACCTCCCGTCATTACTTGAAAATGATGACATTTATTATTGTCAGTAGTTTTAGAAGTAGGGGAGACAAAGTATTCATACAAATGCAAATTATGCGTGGATCATTTCAAAGCTTCAAAATTCAACACTTCAGCAACCTGGATTTGATGGTCATTTTTTTGGTTAAAGGCAAAATCAGCGATCATGACTTGCTACCCATTGACCAAGCTTTCAAAATAAGACCTTGTTGACCTATTCTCGAGAGCCATTCACTCACGAAAGGGAACTCTTGATATAACAAAAGATGTTCTGCCAGACTTGATGGACAATGTATGTGTGGTTCAAATTACCCACTCCAGCTAAGCAAGGTTTAAATTCCCCATTCCCCAGGAAATGCTCAAATGCCAGTGGGTTGTCAGCTAGCAGGGGGTGGGGATGTTAAAGTTTCAAATTGATTGGTGCATTGGTTTAACTGATTAGAATAATAACCCAGCTTTCACTCAGGACTCTTCTCAAGAGCAAATTTTCAGTTGTACAGATCGTACAAAGTGCATATGCTCAGACCATTTTTGCAGGGAATGTGGCACAAATAAATTTTTGAAATCTGCAAAAACTGATCAAACCAGTTTTATCATTACAAATATGACTGAACTAGCAAGCATCTCCTGTTTTTTCCCTCTACCCTACCTGAGAAAGGAATGGAAGGTGTCACTCTTCTCAGTGTTATTCTGTTGGCTAGATGAGAGGTGACCATAACATCACCAGGAGAACTAAAGAAAAAAAATTTTAGTTTTTCTTTAATATTTGCTATGGAAGCAAACTTATATCATCTCCATGTATTCTACTCAGACAAAGAACCACAAGTATATTCCATTAAATGTTTCTTGCTTATATGCGATTTGTTCAAATACATCATGTGACTGGATGTACCCCAACTAAAACTGAGGAATATGAGGTGATATCCCAAGAATGATATTCCCCTGTTTCATTTCACCTTGCATGAGATGTGATGAAAGTCTTCCCTTTACCAAGTTAGCTCAAGTTGGGAGAGAATTTGAAAAGTCTTCAAGGGTAAGTCATTTGAAAACATCAAGTTATGTGTGATATCCAAAAGGTAAATATATTGGAAGGATAACTTTAACTTATAGCTTCCAACTGGCTCGAAATTACCCTCCTTAATACTTGTGGAGAGACATTAATTGTCCTTATCAGTTCACAGTTTTCTTCAAACTTTATACTAACAAAAAATTGCTTCTCAGAACAGGTTATGTCCACAGAAAAATACCTGAGCATATTTTTACCTCAAATGGAGTCTATTATCTATGTACATAGTCATTAAAATTTGAATTTTACGCAATAAATTATGCTTGAAATGTCGGCTATGAGGAAGGCATACCAGTTGGCTTTAACCCTTTACACCCTAACATCAGTATGAAAATTCTCCATACTGTTTTCTATACAATTCCCAAGGTGCTGACAAGGAGAATTTCTTTATCAATCAAGAGAATATTAAGTCAGTGATCATTTCTTTTATTCTCATGACCTTACTGTGCAATGTAGCAGTTATACTGTTGGGAGAAATTAGATGCTAGATACTCAGGGATTAGAAGGTTAATTGTTTATGTATGTGTTTGAATGGTTATAAACTTGAAATAATCATGAGACGAATCCTGTGATAATTTATGAAGCCAAAGTGGGATTCACACTTGTAACTGGGTTGTACAGTATGTCCAATATACTAAAAAGTATATTTTCATTGTAAAATTTGGCTGAAGACAAATTTCCGCATGATGAGTGGTTGAAAATTCTTCCCTGAACAACTAACTTAACCCATCAGAAATTGATGCTTTTAAAAGTTGAATCAATATAGGTAATAACATGATTTCATGTGAAATTTGGTGTTAGCAAGAACAAGTAAATTTTTCAAAGACAGTAAAATTGCACAAGCCGTTTACAAGAGCTTATTACACCAAATTGCAAGGGAAATCATGTTGTTACTTGTTAAAAATGTACATGAAAAAACACATCACAAAGAGTCAAAACAGAAAAAATTTAGAAAGGGTGCTCACCCTACATGCGATTTGGTCGTGTGTTATGTAAGAATGCTCTCATTTTCAGCCAATCAAAAGCTTGTAATTTTTGCATGTACATTATTACAAAATTGAAATAGGTTCTTTATTCTTTAATCTACACTTAACACACTGGGCTGGCCTGCATATAGCCAAACTAATCAAGGCAGGCTAGTAAAATATTGAGATATCATAACACCCTTAGTTAGTGTACACCACACAGGTTAATAATGTGTTTTGCCCTATGAGTGGCCTGTTTGGAAGTCATGATTAATTAGCCAGTACTATCCGCCTACATACAAGCAGCTGAGGAGACAAAATTGCATGTCAAGAGTTTAGTCTCCAACCTTTTTTTCTGGTATATTGACAAAACTACTTTTTGGTTTCTGTGTGGTATATACCAAAAATTATTCACCTAATTATCAGTGAAAGTGGTGAATATTTACCTCCACTTTGGTGAATAGTTTTGTATTATTAGGTTATGATATTAGTTAAATTGTAGCTAAAAGAATACAAAGGGATTTTTTAAACTTTTGTTTTTATTTTATAACTCCCAATTCTCTTTTTCCTTCACCCAGTGTTTTGCAATTGTTTAAAGATAATACCTAATATTTTGATTGCTTTTAAACATGAAGTTGTTGTAACAAGGAGATTATTTAACAACAGCATTTCTCCAAACAGGAAAAAAAAATTCCACGAGGATTGTTAATTCTGAACTTTGGATTATCATAGTATTTTAGGAGGGCAACAACAACACGAAACAACACAACTGCGCTTGTTTCAACGTTTGTAGAAGATTGCGTTACGACTGGATTGAAAAGAATGAAGTCACGCAACAGCCGTGTCTAGTCACGCAATAATGAGATGTATGAAAGCTACTGTGATGGTTGACTCAAGTCTTAAAAGTGATGAGATATTCCGGATAGCATTGCGCGTCTCGAAATACAACGAAAACGGATGGATTTTCCGTGTTGTCCACTACAGAATCAAAAAGAACTTCTGGTTCATGACTGGATATCGCGGGAGGAACAAGTAGCCCTCTCTGTCCTAAGGTGTAAAAACCCACAACGACTCGAGCCAGATACATGTGTCTCAGTCCATTTTTATCCGGGGCCGTGTAGCCCTTAGAATAGGACGCTCTAGATGCGAAGTACACCCCATTGCCAAAGGCCGCTCCTGAAACAAAACAAACAGAATTGAAATTTAAAACCGGCTAAATCTGACCACAATGGATTAAAATCTCCAAACTAACGCTTTTTCAAGTCTGCTTACCACTTTCTCACGCCTAGCAAGAATAATTTGAGATAAAGTCTAAGGAATACAGAAGAAGAAATGCCCATGTGATTGATGGTTTTGTTTCCGAAAACGTCCGATTTTGGGAAGGGGGGGTCTTGGGAAGGAGGTGGTGTCGGAGCTCTTCGGAAATTCTTGCAGTCTTTAGCTCGAATATGAATATGGGTCCTCTCTGAGAAATTATGGAACTCAGTCAAGATCAAAATCTGGTGCCCTTAAAGAAAATAAATGACACACAATCATCAAACTAACCGTGCATCGTTCCAGAAAAGGTTCTGTTGAATCCTTGCCTGTTAATGGAGTTAACATTCGAACCTTTCGTCCCGTGAAACAGTTGTAACTCGTTCCTTACGTATCGATCGAATCGACTGTTTGTCCGCTCAACCTCCTGCTTATAAGCGATGTACTGCGTGTAAAGACATGGATTCTGAACACGCTCGATGCTGACTATCGTACCCGGGCCACCAGTGCTATAAAACGTGTTGGCAACGCTTTGGTACTCCATGTCTGCGGAAGGGGCAACGGTAAACATGGCAACTGGAAATGGTTTTCCGTCTGCGAAGAAAGGTTGCGTTGACCAAGAATCTGGAGTGACAACACCTGAAAAAGAAGTATCTCTTATAGTTTACAAATACATTCCATGTTGCCGTGCGTGTTTTCAATAATAGATCACAGATGACATCAAAATGTGATGAGAACAAAGAAGCGGCACACAAGGCGTAGCCGAGTGTGTCACTGATGTCCTTATAGCCTTTTGACCTCTCCTGAGTCCCGTTACTGTACAGACCCACGGCAAAATGGGAACTATTTGCTTTATATTATAACAAAAGGCAAAATGGCGCCGATTAGAAGCTATCAAAATGCGTTTCGTGACGAGAACAAACAATGATTGCGCAAGACTACCTAGCACCCACAATATAAAGCAGCTAAACCCTTTAACTTCCGTGAGTGATTAAAATGTAACTTCTCCCTATAATATCCATACATTATCCAGCAAACGGGTGATGAAAATTATCAAACTTATCAGGAAGAGTTTGCAATATTTATCTAAAGCCAAATTCCAGAATCTAATTTACAAGGAAACGTGTTGCAGCTAGAGGGGAGAATTAATAATCAGATCTTGAGTGTTAAAGGGGTAAGGAAGAGAGCATACCGGTTTCTGTAAATAACTTCCGACTCAGCCGGAGTGGTTGGTATTTCATGTCGCTCGACACAACAGTCATGGACTTAAAATTCACTTTGTAAGTGTTATTACTCATACAGAATGCAACTCCATCTTGTTTCTTAGTCCACGCCTCTTCTATCATTGAGCTGACTACCTCGTTGACAGGAATTTCCTGGTCAAGGATAACATAATGCCACCGCATGTACTGCGTCATCAATTTACGTTTTTCAAGTACTTGCTGATTCTCGATGAGCTGATCGATTTTCTGCCGAATACAACTCACAACCACACAAACATCGTCTGAATTGCCGCCTACTATAAGAGTTCTGTTTTGCTCATCTTTTTTAATATCCGCGTCATGTTTTGATGCCACGTGTCGAAGCCACGCCCAGCAGCTTTGAATCAACCGAGGAATCTCTTTGTGAGTTACTTTTTGTACTGTGCAATATTTCATAAACTTGCCACGCAAACTGTTTATGACAGTGGTAACGCACTTCCTATCTTTGCCATACACTCGAAACTCTGCCGTCTTAGTCGGCGGAGTGTTTCCGCACTCTTTGGGAAATTCGACCACCGAAGGTGTCATCTCAGTCATACAGTCTTCTTCCTCAGCAGGCATAGAAAGCGGGGAAAAGCCCTCAAGGGCTTGAATGGGGGCGAATTCGTTTTTCAACTCATCGCGAAACGTCGACAATAGATCTGCGTTGAATAGGACAATTCTTATCTCTCTGATGGTCCGTGGGGGCGTCTCAAGAAAGCTTAGAATTCCCCTTGAAAGAACCCGGGCCGAGTTTGATGGTGACAGTCCCATGGCCCCCGCGCCTATCGCTGGTAGAACTATAGAACCCATTCCTCTTTCGTCTGCGAACTTTAGACCCATTTTCACTCCCATCTGAAGATCCAGAATCTGCGGAGAGCCTGGGTAAGCGATGACATGTATTATGTTCTTAGAGGGGAGATCCCCACCTCCTGTCATTACTATGTTGCCGGGAAGTTGCGCACCATCTCTGGAGATGATGCGCTTGCACTCATTTCGGACAGTAGGGCCAGCAGCATGGTCGAGACTTTTGTTTAACTGACCACCTTTCTTCAGCTCCAGTGTATTTGTATTTATGATCAACAAAGAGTCAGTTGTTTCTTTCGTCACATCGCCCATGCATACGCATATCTGCGTGTTCTTAATCCATGTGCTCTCACTGCGATCCGCTGACAGTTCAGGGAAGGTTCGTTTCCAGCTCCTTTCGCGCCAAACCTTCTCGTCCACAATTTTTGGAGAACCCATCTGCAAAGTAAACACCGTCCGTAGTTAATAATCTTCCATTCTTCAATAGCTGTTTGGCACCGTGTTTTCGCGACATGGGCGATCATCTACAATAAAGCTAGGGTGATGTGGTGTGATGTTAGCGGTTAGTGCTGTGAGAATGGGTCTGGTCCCATAGGCGGTTTACTTTTTTTTGTTTTGCTTTATCTTTTTTTTCTTGCTTTCTTTTTACGTGTTCTTAGGGGAGAGTGACACCTGAATATCACAATGCGTCTCTCCACCCACGATTATAAACAGGCACCATTGAATTGTGAGGGTCAAGGAAATTGAGGAATGAGGGACGAAGGAAGGTGAACTTGGGGTAATGGTGATACTTACAGTCCCTTGTTGCTATAGAAACCGAGATAGATCGTGATTTCATGACCGCTTGAGTAACGAAGATGAAGGAACTTTTCAGCTTGAAAGCATTAAGTAATTCTTTTGGGAACCAGCATATATTGTGAACCCAATGAGGTCCACTGCTATGACGGATCCTGTACCTCAAAATTCGTAAGCAAAATTTGGATGAATATCTGAGGATGGGGAGCTACGTTCTATATTCATCTTTATTGATGGCACATCCCTCCTCCATCAATATCCTCTACACCCCTTCCCCCTCATAGTGTGTTGTACTAATTCAATTTATATACTAACATGTGTTTTGAAGACATCCGAGATCTTCTCAAACTCAGCTAAGGCACTGTCAAAGCAAGTTTCGATCTCGTCGCTGGAGGTAGCCTGTGTCTTGTCGTCGAGTATCTCTATCAAACAAGAATGTTTCCTCTCCACAGAAGTCATTACGTGCTTTCCGATGCCATTGGAGTAAAACTTCCGCAGACCTGGCTGTTTCAAACGCACGGTTGCAACGATTACGTGACTCGCGACCTCAGCGATGAGTGCGTGAAAAGTGCTCGACCTTTCTTCCGTCACGCTCGTCATTGTGTCACGAAGTTGATCCTCATCTTTAAACCGCGCCAGGTTCTTTTTTAGCTGTTTTAGAGTTTTCTTGTGGGATGGAAATTCTCGTTTACCGTACTCTAACAGATACTTGTAAATAGCGCTTTTAGTATCGTCCAGTTGCCAGTGCATATCAGAAGCTGAACCCCATTTCACACAAAACACCTCCTCTAGCTGTTCTTCAGCTACTGGTTGTACTGGCTGAGGTAAACTGCTTGGAGATGTTGCTGCGTCTAAGGAAATACAAAAACAGAAATTCAGATAATGAGATCATTTTTTTCATTCGTTGTAATACTACTTCTAAGCAAAGAAAAAGCCGGTCAAGCCTTGACCCTTTTTTCTGGCCAATGAAACTTTACTTCCTTGACCGGCCCATGAGGAAAGCGTATTGGACTCGGCATCGAAAGTCCTGGGTTCGAGCCGTGCAAGGGTCAACGTTTCTGTTCGTGGACAAGACAGTTAATTCGTTAATTTCCTTTCTCTTGCAAGAAGTACAAACGAATACCAGAATACTTGATGACCTGCACACACTCGCGGGTTTACCCACCGACAGCTACTTAAGCTCCTTAACTGTAGTTAAGTGTAACCTGCCTACCTACCTACCCCTCCCTCCTCAGTTTAAAACCTACCTTCTTCAACGGTACAATATATTTCCGAACCTACGCCCCAGTCTTTCCTATGCACCTCCTCGGGTTGTTTCTCAGACAGCGACTGCAACATCTCAAATAACTCATGAGAAGATAGAGCTGCAGCTAAGAAAAGATACAACAAATAACTTGGAGAAAGTTACTTATATTTTTCTCATTCATGTGGATTAACTCGTTACATCCCTTTTCTCCCTACTGTTCTCTGCTTATTTCCTAAGAGGCTTACAAGGAGAATTTGTTTAAAAAATCACAAGCTCCTTTAGTTGGTGATCATATCTTTTATTCTCCTGACCTTAATGTTTGATTCAGGAGTGATATTGTAAGGAGAAATTAGATGCTCGTCACTCTTAGGAGTCAAAGGGTTAAACGAAGACTTTACGGGCGGAAAGCAACAAATCACTCGAGTACGCATTTGTGTTTCCTACAACTGAAATCTTTTTGAACAGAGCCACGTACCAAAAGCCTCTGGTTAAAACTGTCTATTCATGCGTGAAGCCCCCAAAACGAAAGCTAAGGTTTTTTGTCTTTTTCTTTTTTTTTTAAAGGGGGGGGGGGAGGGGGGAAGGGGAGAAGGGAGAAATCATGGTTTTCAATTTCAATGGGAACGGAGGGAGGAGTTAGTCGTCACCAACAGAGTATAAGTTCAGACAAGTTCTAATGCTCTCATACCATGAATGTTCTTAGGAAAAAACAAGGATTTGAAACAATGCCAAGTAAGTGAGTGGCTCCGCTGTAGGGCACTTTTCCAGAAAATAGAGCCTCTCAATTGCTCAGTCAACGGAAAGTCCAAGCCGTCGTTGAAAAAAAAAAAGAGCCAACAACTTAATTAATCACGTTAAAGAAGCCATTTTCACTTAAGACATCTTGAAATCTTCGTGAAATACCTATGGTTTCTCCTTCTCTAAACAACAACCGTCATTGATCCACTGAGCAAACCAGACTTTGTACTTATAATCTTAACCGGAAGAGCAACTCATTGTTATGATAGTTTGTTTTTTTTATTTTGTTTGTTTTTCTGGAGTCTTCTCTGACATCCGCGTGACGCACCACCTCCTCCACTGACAGTGATGTTATTGATCATATAAATAAGGCTTGAAAACTTGTAAAACTCGCACGGTCATGAAAGTTGCTAAGCATTTCAAAGTCTAAATGTAATGTTACATCTAAGATTACATATAACATCGATATCATTCCGAAAATCAAGGAAAGTTATGCTTTGCAGCTATCAAAGCTTTTCATGAGATTTCGAGGAAATGAAATGAAAAGTGCATTTTAAATTCCATTGATAAATCATGGTTGACACACGAACAGCAAAAAAAAAAAAACCCGGAATATCAAAATATGTAACTGGTCGGATTCCAATGTCATTGTGAAAATTTGTTGGTAAGTTGTGCTCTTTCGCCTACGAGCGACTCTTCCGCTTCTCTAGTGCTCTTCTAATACCGCAAGTGCATCTACACCCCGACATTCGCAAGCTAAGCATGAATCAGTTCTTAATTTTCGATGAAAATCTGGTTCTTCAAACTAGTTATCCTGGAAAATTCGCTTACAAAAAGAGAATCAAGAGAAACCAAGTAAAATACCAAAGTTTCAGTAGTGGTCTCAGCTTAACAAAAATCAAAGACTTGGAGAAGAGTTTTGATCTTCAAAATGTTGTTAAAATTCCATTTTTCCTCTGAGCGACTGCAACACTGCTATTTTTGAAGGACAGATGACCGGAAGGAGAAGAATCAGTTGAGAGGGGGTCAATTTTCTTCATTAGTTTCTTCAACTGAATTACGGAAGTTTGGCAAAAGGAACTCTCTACAAAACTGGACGGGAACTTCGCAACGAATTGGAACTGCGCACGTCGTGATGAAGGCTCATTTGCTAAAACGGTGACCCCTTAAAAGCATGTGATCCACGAACGAAGGGACGCAATGGCTTTATGGGAATGCTCGTCCAAATACATAATTAGTGATGCACATTCCTTGTTCTTTATGAAAAACCTTTGTTATGACCGTCCTTTTCTTCCACAAAGCGAACATAAGTTTCATAATTCACCACGTGTTAATGGTGGCTATTGTGTACGTGTACCTAGTGAGCCTTGAGTTGTCATCGTTTATTACAAACGCATATTTTTGTGTCAACTTTTTTGAAATCAAATGTTTACACGCAACCATAAGAAAATAGAGAGACAGACCGTCTTGGCTCAAACGAAGCTTATCAGTAGGACAAGCAAGCGAGCTATGTTAAACATAATTTTAATTTACAGCGGATTTCGGCTCTGGTCTTACGTTTCAAAGGTATATGGCGAAGTCATTTCATGCATTCTTTATACATATTTGGTTATTTGCGTTTTGAGAAACCACAAAAATAAAAGTGGTAGTAATTATCCGATTGAGCGAGAACGCTTTGAAGTGTCACTTCTCTGGTATACGGCATAAATTAGGTCAAAGACACACGCAATCGTCGCGCAATCTTAGTCCCCTGCTAAAATATCGCTCAATGGAAAAGAATCAATGACGACAGTTAAGTCCAAAAGGGGAAAGATTTTCTGATAATCCCATACTATTCTAAAACAAAGTCGTAGTCTCAAAGATATTCCATCGTTTTCTCCAGTTTTATTTTTCCAAGATGTGTCTGCATAATGAAGTACGGGGTTGTGCGGAAATATTGCCCAAGGTGACCAAAACGGATTCCAATCGACTACCTCGAGAATAATTCGACTGAATCTAATTTTTTTGAAGAGGTGTGAAACGGTTCACAGAATATTTTACGTTTAATATTAATTCACTTACTCATTTCGGCGCTCTTGGTGGTGATTCCTCGATTATTCTCCCAACTTCCTCGTGTCCTTCGAATGTTAGGGATTCTCCGTAGCAAGCACTACCGACGTGTTTCTCCCGGTACATCCCTTGAGGGAGATATTGCACTTCCAAAATTAGTGCGCATATACGTTCTTCACAACCCAAGCGACGGATGCCATCACCTACGCAAATTAAATTTCATAACATCAATGAAACATCATGCAAGAATCTTGACACCTACGAACCAAAATACTATAATGTCGCCCAAGTGTGCTTACAATGGTTAAATTTAGCTAAAGGACCTACGCCGAACTTCGCGATCCCACATAGAAAACAATAAACTTCATCCTAAGTACATGGAAGATTCGTTGCAGAGCTTGAAAGAGCGTTTAAAATGTTATTCAGTCGTGACCTCTCAAGTCTTGTTCAAACAGAGCGGAAGTTGCTTCGACCAATTAGGATTCTCGTCTTAAGAGTGGGTCGATCGTGAGCCAACCAATAATCGAGATGTGTTTTCACTTATGATAAGTGTTAATAATTGTGATTAGATCGCTTGTATGGAATGATGATGCTGGAACATGCTTTCAGGCTCTTTTTACGCAGCTTTACACTGCTTAAAAGACCTATTTTCAATCATGACTTCCTACAAATGCGCAGACCGCGCGGAAGAATGAGGTGGCAGTTTACAAGTTCCGCGAAATTTACAGGATTAATTTTGAATGCAGGGTATTTAAGCGATAGTGAGCCTAAATATAAAAAAAACTTAGACTTAGATATGAATAAGACCAGAAATAACGGAAATCCTTCAGTCTTTTGCTCGTCTGGTTAAGAGAGATTCAAACAGGGAAAGCTTATACACCGCGTTTGTCACAAGCGTTGTGGCGTGTTGCGTGACGTTGATTAACATCACGATGAAATTTTGATGGAAAGATCCAAGGTCCGAGATTCCGGCGAAAAGGGTAGCTCATCTTATCGCCCGCCCAGGATATCATTTCATCAGCTAAGCATAAATTCCGGCTGGGGGAAAAAAGACACCCGCTCACTTGAACCAATGCGATTTGCATTTTGGATTTGACGGTTTTGTAGCGTAAATACTCCCACAGATCACAACGATTTTTCCAGGTGCAGGACGTGGGTTTTGATGGTTGGTGTTTCCACGATGAATTTCATCCAGAAAATATGAAGAATATGTTTACTAAGAGGAATGATAACTCACCTGAGTTAATCCGACAAATATTTATCGAGGGTTATGATTATCGGAGACTACTGAGAGAGTGACGGTGCAAATTACTATCATGTTTTCATTATTTTACTTGTCAGGCGCAAATGAGCAACTCTTTCGATCATCATGAACACTTGTACGTTGTCCTTGTACTGTGTATGTACAAGAAACGCCAAAGAGATGAGCGTGTAGTAAAAATCAGTTTGAACAGGAACAGGAATTAAGAAAGAGGTCATCGCTGACGAATGATTGCAACCAGTCAGTTTAGTGCCATTTAGCATTGAGAAAATTGATTGATTAAACGGACTGGACCGAAAAGCTACCCAAAGCGTGACGTATGGATGATTTTGGGACCACTATACAAATATTTTTCATATGACTGTCACATTAAGAAGAATTGTTGTAACACTCTATTATTGCTAAGATACGGGCTACGTAATTCTATTATTTCATAACCATATTTCACAATAATATTTATAATCTGTGCATTATGACTAATACTGCTAAATCACATAATATTTTCGTTCCCCAGTTCGAGGATTTTTTTTCTTCTTAAATCTGTCATTTCGGTTGTCCATTCTCAGCGAAAATAGAATTATTACGTGCTCGCAACTTAAAAAAAAGAAAAAAAATGCGGAAAAAACACTTCCGTTCTGATAGACAAGCGCCTTTCATCAGCTTCTACGGTTGCAACTGCTTTAAATCAACTGAAACATCAATACTGTTCTTCATATCCCAGATGCTGGAACAATTAAGTATATTGCTTCCCTGTGTTTCCCTCAAACAGCTGGCCCTCGATGAAATGCAAGTCCGAATTCCTTTCTGAAGAATCACAGTCATGCTGAATTAGTAGTAAAAGGCCGATGCATGAGATGAGTCATCAGAAGCCCTCAAAGGTCAATGTGCGGCTTGAAATATTAAAATGTGGTCAAAATCTCGATTCACCGATGAATAGTCCTCCCTAGTAGTTGCTGTACATTCCCACCCTTCCATTTCGTTAAAAAATCACAATGAGTTTGAAGTGTTGTAACAACATAACAATATCTTCTGCAACACAACGGTCACTAGCCTCTTATCATGAAGCTTGTCTTGAAGGCGCTTTATTTACGCGGGCCTGCGCGAGTGATTAAGATCATCATGCCTGCTTCCTCTCGAGAGGCTGTCACGCGCGTTATCGATAGACATAAGAATGTTTTATCAACAGACAGAATGTTCTGCTCTGACGGCCAAACACATTATTGAATACATAACTATGCCAAACATTCAAGCAAATTGCTCAGTAAAGTTGGAGCAAGTTGAGCTTAAGTGTAAAGAAAAATTGTCGCTCATATACAGTAGAACCCCGCTAATTCGAACTCCAAACATAAACAAATGGTTCGAATAAGCGCGGGTTCGAGACAGCCGAGAGTAAATGACGGAAAAAATCGGGTCAAGAAAAATCGAGTCTTATTCAGGTTATCGGGGGGGGCTCGAGTTACCCGTGTTCGAATGATTAGCTGGGTTCTATATCACGGTTGATCTATACGAAGTTTCAACACCCCCCACACGGGCAACCCCCGGGCAACCCACCCGAAATTTTGATGGTTTGTCCAAATTCCGACAAATTCCCGCCTCCCTATGGCCAAAATTGCGTTCAAATACCCTACCCAAGTGCCGGGTTGATCAAGTAACTGCCCCTCCCTTGGAACAAATATTAAAATAATGAGGAAAAAAAGGCAACAGCGGTGAATGGCCGTGTATTAAAACTGTCATATTCTATGACATCGACAAGGCAGTCGTTTCTCATACTGACTGGGTTCTAGCACAAGGTTTGTATCACCTCTTTAAATCAAACCAGCATAAGACGTGATATGCCTCCTAAAATATTGGTGACTCGTGAATTTTTTTCTCAGTTCGTGAAAACCTCATGATTCCCTGAAATCTTGTACACAAGTGGAAAGATTTGAAGTTTTCCATTTATAAACGTGACAAAATCAAGGGTATCTCATGATCAAGTAATCCTGTGAACACTATGGGGAAGTAAATCGCAATTTTAACTGTCGATTTACATCTCAAAAATAAATTAATTGATAAATTAATAAATTGAAGAATTCTTCGTACGATCACCGAATGTTGTAAAATGTGGCATAGTCCCATACGACTTTTTGCTAAGGGTTCATGTAGCAAGCAATGCTTTGAAGCAGAATTAACCAATGAACTCGTCATTTTGCAAACGTAATCAAATTTTTAATTAATTTTGAGGTATTGCTTGCGTAAGAGTCTTTTATGTTTCTTGCGAACTGGTTATCGTTGGGCATACAATCTTTGGGCGAAGTTTTATAATCGATAATCGACAGTCACGGTGTTGCGTGACAAGGAGCGTTACTACCAAGCCAGCCGAAGAGAGATTATATTGACTAACGGCAACAAACTACTAAATATCTGCATTGTTCAAGGACAACAAAACAAGGATGACGGCAAGGGAAATTAGTCATTTCAATGCATCTTGATTAAGGAAATTATGGCTTTTACAATATCCCATAAAAAAGAATCACGCATGTTCGTCACGCTGTCTCCAAATGAATTATACAGTTTCCAATTTGGAAAAGCTCCAATATCACAAACACAAACCTCCATCAGTTGTACACGCTCAGTGAGACGAGGATGTCTTGCAACGTTTGAATGGACAAAATCATAGTTGAAAAATACTGACATGTATTTCTACATTTCATATCCCACCTCTCCCCCCCCCTTCCCATTTTCCATTACAACATACTCCATACTCTACGATAATTCTTAACTTTTCCAAGTAAAATCATTCTTTTTCCATCTTTGTTATGATTTTATCTCTATTTTAATAGCTTCTCAGGAGGTTTAATAATTCGTCTTTAATATTTGACGAGGTTCCGTGTAGATTTTTCTTCCATCAAACTGCAGTTTTCAGCGACTCAAAAAAAAATGAACACATCGTAGCCTAATTCGTAGCTAAGAAAGAAAAAAGACACTCACCTATTTGGCAACTTCTTCAAATCCAAATGCTAGCAAAGTCATGACAGCTTCACAGATCTAGAGACAAATAAAAAATTTTATTGGGATCAAAGACATTGATATCAGTTTGGAAATCGAAGGAAGTACTCCTCAAACAACTATATATATTTACTGCACTATATTTAGAACGAAATGTTGTTCGGCTTCCGAGCAGAACTTTCTAAAACGATAAAAAATGATGAAACAATGAATTAACATGCAATGAGACAAAAAAAGCACTGAAATGGAGTCGAAAGTGAGGCAAAATGAGATGAAATAAAATGCATGAAACGAAATGAAAGTGAACGTGACGAAAGGCAGTAAAGTGGATGGAATTTTCACGTCATATCTAGGTCGCAATTTCGTGCTGCTAAGTCTGTCTATTCACATCACCAGTTTGCTGGATAATGTAAAAAAATTGTAGGGAGAAGATTTATGTGGATCATCTTTTAGGAACCTCGCATGCTTTACTTTCCTTGGAGCTCCTGTATTGATTTGAGTCGGCAAGTCGGCAATTTGGGTAGAGGTCAAACTTTTTAGCAGCGACTTCCAGTGTGGATATCAAAGGAACCTTTAAGAGCAATGATTTTAGGAGACGAGGAACAGCTGCGTAAAACTTTGCTCATTTGGTCAATTCTTTGATAAAAACAACACAGCAACTAATGCTTTTACTGCTAATTAATAAAAGAAGCGTAACGAGTTATGGTTGGCATTTTCATGAATTCCCATATTAGTTGATGTTTCCGCCAAGCATTTAGCCTGTCACGTTAGGCATCTAAAGATCTAAATATTGCTTATCTGTAAACATAACAAAATGGCCTTTAAGGCCAAATTATTGTAAATGATTGAGTCGCATCACGAAATATACTCTGATATTATGCAACATTGAAAATAAAAATTTAAGCATCTGATAAATAAACGAAAAAAATAACAACTTCTTTAGATAATTTCATTCACAGAATCATAGGATCGTGAGAGGTTTCGAATTCGTTGGCCTCTTTTGCCAGGATGTATCACTTGCGGAAATATGCTCAGACAGATTAATTGCACAAGTCAGATGCCATGCATGATATGAATAACATGAACTAGCTACTTGTAACTGACCGACAAATTCAGCTAGCGACCTGGAATATTTCATCGGCGTAGGCTTTTTCCACACAATGCTGCGAAAATCTTGAGTTCATAACTCCTCATCTTTGTTTCAAGTCAAAATGGTTCTCAAAAGCGCTGACAGAGCACTCAACGTCAATACCAAATATGGTACCAATAATTTAAAATTATGACCAATCGAGATTTGCGTTTCAAGAGAAGGATAGCTGTCTCGACTTATCGAGATGTGTGGATGGAACTAGGATCGTATTTTCGGATTGATCAAGTCTGCAACGCGTTTTTTAAAACGAGCCTCAAAGGGCTCATTTGCGACCTTTGCACAGCTTTTATGAAAAGTTATTTTTAGCTATGCTTTGCTCTGCATACGCAGACCGATAACGGATGCATATTGATAAGTTCGTCAAATTTATATACAGGATATACTGGAGAAAGACGGCCAAAATATGAATACTTTAAACTAAGCCATAAATAAAACGCAATAGCGGAAATCTTTCAGTTCTCTCGTCGCTCTGGTTAACCAAGATTCAAATGAAGAAAATGTCAATATCGTGTTAGTCTTGAATGATGCAGTGTTGCGTGACTGACTATAAATTAACTAGTGACGTTTTTCGTGAAGAGGTTTCCAAATTCAGAAGGAAATGTTCAAGGCTCGAGCCCACTATGAAATAAAATTCCAGGGCAATGATAGCACTGCTTGCCTCCCGCCCACGATGCTACTTCATCAGAGAAGCGCAAATTTTGGAAGGAAGGAGAGCCACCCGTCCACTTAAGATGGTTCAATACACATTAACCTTTCACGGTTCGTAGCTTTCAATACACTCCCCCATTCAATGTTGATCGTGACGGTTATTCAATAATTGGGAAGTGGGTTTTGATGTTTGCTTTGAACACGAAGCACTGAATAAATAATGTCTCAGAGAAATAAATAATGTCTCAGAGAAATGACAACTTACCTTAGATAATCGGAGATATATTTGTGAAGATTAGAGCCTGACTGTGCAATTTGCTAAATTTGAGACGCGTATCAAGTTTTCATTACGTCACTTGAAGCAACTTAGCAATTCCTTCACACATCCTTAGATCACGAGCATGGTAGACAAGACAGGAACGCCAAATCACCGCTTATTTTTACTGATTTACCAGAAAGTGAAATTAGTTCTTCTCCTTTCCTCAAAAAGAAATGTGACTACATGTAATAAAAAAAAAGTTTGAATAGGAACACCTTCAGATATGAAAGAGAGGGGAACCTAGACGGCTGCAACCTTTTCTTCATATTCACTGAGGGTCAATACGTGGATTGAAAGATTTATTCTTGATTTTAATCTTTAGCCTCCAATATCGGACTTTAATCAATTAACCTCCTGTCTAGTTGAATTGCATCACCGACTTGTCATTTCTAGAAAATTCTTCATGAGCATTAAAGTGTTCCAAGAGGATGACACTCTGTTGCAACAGACCAGTTATACTCGATTTACGCGGGCGCGAGGGACTGGAATAAGCTTCTTGCGTTCAAGCAAGATCTGTTCTTTCCTGCCTCTGTTATTTTCCTTCTATCTATGTGCCATCATTAAGGCTTTTAATTGATATCAACAGACATGTTTTTCTTTTCCTTTTCTAATCGCCAAAAAACATTTTTGAGTGAAACACAAAAAAATAAATAAAACAAAAAAACCGAAAAACCAAAAAGGCAAAAAAAAAAAAAAAAAGAACCAAAATAATGGCAACAGCTGAAATGACATTTAGGTTTACATAATACAATAAAAAAGACCTTGTGTCAAAGAAATCACAACACACCAGACACGCGCGGACGCGAGGGATTGAGTCGAACACGCGCGAGCCAGTAGTTACGCCGGCGTTTCTGCTCTCTCACGCACGTGTAACTTGCGTTCTTGTCGAGGGCTCCTCACGCAGGGTATCATTTTGCCTTTGATTTTATCAACAGAAACGTTTTTCTGCTCTAATTGCCAAAAACATTCTTGACTAAAAAAGTAAAGATCGATCGTAATGCCAAATATTCAAGCAAATTCTACAAACGTATCTGCTCAAATGCACTCTTAGGGGAAATTTGAGCGTAAAAAGGAAGCAACACGTTTTCTTTTGCTAGATCGAAAAGTGTTTCCTTGTGCAAAAATAATTTTCGGGAGTTAATCACTCCTTAAGATTCCCGTTAACACAACGCCTTCCCTAGGGCCACAGCACTGACTCAAGTTACTTAGAAATGCTATTTTGAGGTAAAACTCAGTAGCAGCTACTTCCAGGTCTATTTTAAAACTTTTACAAATCTTATGAGTTTTTAGAGAGAAAATTTTTAATTACAAATTAATTTTTATGGTCAAGGTAACGAGAAACAGGCTAGAAATTTCCTCATTAGCCATATAAGATAAAATCAAAGTAAGCATTTCGCCACCCTCGCCTTAGGCATATAGAGATATAGATCAAAACATTTCCCTTGAAAATTACAAGGGAGCCTTCGAGGAAAGGATTTTATCAGTGGTTGTGTTGCAAAACAAATAAAACAAAACAAAAAAAACCATGCCAAAAAAACCCCATAGAAAACAAAATTATTTCTGACTTTTTGCAGAGTTGAAAATAATAGCGTATAAGCACGGGGGGAAAAAATAAAGTAAAACAATGTTTTTTAAGTGTCTCGTTCATAGAATCTTAGCATCGAAGGTCACGTATGGTTTCGAATCAGTTGGCCCCTTTCAGTAGATGCATCGCTAAGCGGAATATTATGTCAGATAAAAATTTCCTTGGTTTGGGTATTTGTCGCGGTTGAATATTAACTAGATGCTCGTAAAAATATTTCCTTGTTATTTTTTTAAATTTTAATTATCTAAGGCTTTTATGGATCTTTATGGACCAAGCTTTGCAGTACATTTTCGATTTCGATCAAAACATCTCATCTTTTTTCCAAGATATTTAAGTTTGCAGAAAGTGCTGACAAAGCATTCGATGTTGACACTGTTAAGATAGCGCCTAGATTTTCAAGTCCAAACCACCAGGCAATATTTCGAGAACACTCCGCCTACCCGCTGACTCTTATTGCGAAATAAAATTTCGAAGGCCTTCACCACTGCTTCAAATTAGCGAAGTGTGGTGTAGTGCGTCACATTTTGAAAGCAAACCTTAAACGAATTTCGCAAAGCGAATGATTTCCGAGGTAGTTTGGTTATGACGCTAGTAAATTCGTCACAATAGAAAAGCAGCTTTGCAATGTAGCATTTAAGAAAAAATTTCCTTACCTTTAGAGTTTTTAGTACTAAGATTGGTGGCGAATGTCTCTCGTCTCTTTTTGTTCATGGGTGTCGCTGGTAAAGAAGATTTACATTTGAATCCTCGCAAGAGTTAATTGTAAACATTGACAGTTCCTACGAATATATTACGAATGGCTAGCGACGGTAATGTAAACAGAAAATACACCGTCACGTGGTTGAGCGGTCACGTTCAGACACGCTACAGGTCACGCCGTCGGAAGCTATCTGTCATGTCATTTTCTCATCTTGTTAGGGTAACTCCCAGCAATCGCCTCGCGCCGAATTTTATTCACCCCGAAAACGCAAAAACAAAAGTACTTAGAATAAAATAAGCTTTTTCTGGAGGCTGGCATAATTCCAAGGCTTAACCAAATAAACAATACTATCTTTATATATCCTTTAGATATGCATGGGCTAAATATCACATTGAGTTCCAAATAATCAAAACGAATATTTAATATCATTATTAAGGAAACTGAAATAGATGCACATACGTGGATTCCTGCTTACCGTAAATGTGCTTACCGCCGACTATTAGATCATTTTTCATCACGTTTTACTCTACAGCCACTTCTTAAGTTTAGGAATAGAGTACACGTGAAAAAATTTACTGAAATACTACAAGCACCCTAATCGGTAAAAACCTACGTTTATTTCATCAGTAAACCCATGTTAAGTTTATTTTATAAAAGCGGTAGACCGCGCTATTTATAGTTTTATTGGCTTAGTAAACCACTCGATAAGTTCGTTAATCACGAGCCGGAGGCTCGTGATATACAAACTTCTCTCGTGTTCTTTCAATATCCTGCGTGGGTTATTATCGTGGTAACCCGCAAGAAGGTGCGGTCTGTTGCTAAATACACCACGCAGCCCTTTATTTTCGGGATGACTCAGACAGACGTGACTAGATTAGTCGTGTAAAAAACAATCACAATAATAATGATAAAAACAGATTTAAAAAGAAAACCGCAAATCTTAACCTTTGGTGCTTGCGGTTAGTCTCTCGTGCCTAATTACTTTTTTTCCTTGAAACACAGTGTAAGCATGTTTTTTTTTTTCTTTTTTTTGGGGGGGGGCAGTTTTACCTTCTGAAATGTCTGAACTGAATCGACACTTCATTGTCTAACAGGTAGCTTATCGTGTGTTTGAATCTGGATGTCAGATTATCAGTCTCTTAACGTAGTGAGTAGAAAATTTAAGCCATTACAAGAGAGAAAAAAATCAAGGCGTCTTCCGTTTCGTGACACTTTCAAAGCGTTACGAAAGAGATATGAAATAATTGTTTTCAGTTTTAAAGTCGAGTGGCGAGGTTTAAGCTTTATTGCCTAATGATCATGTTGAATATTCTTCATACTGTTTCTATACATTTCTTATGGTGCTGACCAGGAGAATTTGTTTAACAATCATTTTTTTATATACATTCTCGTAACATTAGACACCAGTCACTCCTCGGAGTGATTCGATTAAACGCTGCGGCATTTATCAAATTTTTCGCGATTCGAGTGCAATAAACATTCAAGGGCGGCGTTTATACGAGGGCGGCGTTCATTTAAAATCCAATTTATTTCTTGCAAACAGTAATATGGCAACTGACCATCTGAATTTAGAAAAAAATGTCTTAGTGTTTGTCTAAAAAGTAATTTTCTATATCGTTCTCGATTTCACAATTTGCATGTTAATGCTACTGCAATACATAAAGTTAATAAAGATCTAATGTCGGATATGTTTTCTCGACATTAGAACTGGTAAATTCACAAGGATTTGTATCTGGTTCACCCAAAATTTCCAACTGCGATCGAAGCATTTATCACTATGTGTTTTTTTAGTCTATTGTTCGAATAAGCGCCGCATCATGATGCGGCGTTTATTCGAGGGGGCGTTTATTAATATTTCTGCTCTAAACTGCGGCGTTTAATCGAGTAATTACGGTAACTTCGATTATTTTTTTAACTTTCCCTTTACTTTTATTTTCTGTTTTTTGTTTTTGTTTTTTGCTTTTCTGAGTGGACACTTTTCATCGCCTTTGCTAATGCGTACGATAGTCTTTTCCTTCGGTTTCGAAAGTTTCCGCATACCCGAAATTGCGCGGTAACGATAACAAATAGATGATGATGATAAAATGATACTAAGTTCGTCTCGTGCTCCAAAAGTCAAGACATGAAATAGTTTATAGTGGTTCACCCAAAAATTTTTGATTCAAGTAAGCCGAAAATTGGACTAGGGATTTTAAATAAACTGAATCAGCCGAGTAGATCAATTTTGGATTAGATAGGGCTTTAAATTGAAGTCGGTTGGTTACAATTGTAGTTAATGGTTGCACTTTCGATAGTTAATTACAACGTATACGATGCAACGTCGATAACTTGGAAATGACCCCGAGCAACGTTTTACGAAATGATACCAATCTTCTACTTAATCATTCTATCTTTTTGGTGTCTTAGTTTTGCAGTTTAAGCCAGTTATAAATACTCACCATTTGACAGTCGATTACCGTCACCGTACTCAGTCGTTGGCAAACAGGGACAACACTGCGGAGAAATTTACAATTAAAGCTCGAATGACCGCCCCTAGCTTATCTTGAATAAATACATAATGTTTTGCAAAGTCGATTCATAGAATAGAAATGTTTTTATTGTTTACAACGTTATATTATGCACACAACGTGTGAGGCTTGTTAAGGTCACGCGTTTCAAACACTAACCCAATATAACATGACACATTTCTCGTCGTTTCTGTTCATCAATCCTGAGAACTTTGCAAATGCGTCTAGTAGCCAAATATTAATTCATTTGGGCGATCGGGCTCTTAAATCTTTCATTTTTGCCAAGTAACTTAGGGAATTATGCGTGATATATTTCCGGTCGCAAAATAACAAAAATGCATAGAAATTCATTGCGTCTTCGTTTCACAGTTACCATGTGTGGTTCTAGTTCATATATATATATATATATGTAATGTATGTATGTATATAATTTTTACCACACAGTCGTTGAGGAAGAATAAATACAAAACTCGAGAGTTTTCGAGACCGCGAAACGATAATAACACCCACACAAAGATCTTCCGAGGCCCGGTGATGTCACCCACAAGAGAAATTAAACCCCATTGGATCTCCACCTGTTTTAGAGTAGTTGCCTAAGGCTTAAGAACGGTGAAATATTGAAAAAAAAGACAGTGGACTAACTCACCTCGTTCCCTGAAACGTGTCAGCAACTGAAATGTTTGGAACACAATCTAGGAAACTTATCATCAGACGACGCGGAAAATATGCAGGAGGTGCATAACAAGCTGCACCTCTTACTATTGTCGTAGAGAGAATGAAATTCAATAATACCCTCACAAAGCTGCACTATTTATAGAGGATTCGAAATTTTTTCTAATTATGATCACGTTGCCACGAAAGCTCTTTATTTTATGCGGTCGTCCAACAAAAAACCGCTCAATTCTTTAAGTAGTTAACCTTTTTGTTTTATTGTATTACCCTTATTTGACTTGCTAATGTTAAAAGGCCATTAGGAAAAGCAGCGTGGTCCCCTTGACAAAAGAGTAAGTCGAAAAATACTGAGGGGAGAGTGGAGAGGGGGGACAAGAAGCTACTCGTTTGGACTGCGGAACTTTTCCTTTTGGTTTGCGCCTCGTGAGGTTCGGGACGGAAGATAGTTTCCCAATCATCGCCATGTGATCACGAGGTGCACTCTCCCTATTTAACATGTGCATTACGGAATCGCGCCCATTGAAAAGCGTCGCCCGAGAAAAGTGGGGTACCCATGATGCTTTGCGGGCGCAATGACCTAGGAATGAGGTTGCAAACGCTCACCGCCAACTTCGGTCGCTTTAGATCTGAATTGACAAATTCCCAAACGGGAGTTGTAAAATTTCGCTTTGCGTCCGTTTAGAGACAATGGAGATACAATTGGAGCAATTAGCATTGTTTCAAAGTGACGAAATGCTCTTTTCGTCGGTAAAGAGCGAGGGCCGCGTTTGCATATCAAAAGAGCGTGAAGTGTTCATCCGTAAGCTTATGAGCGTGAGCGTGCACCTACGTGGAGCGGGAATCTACAACGTATACTTAAGCTTTTCGAAAAGTAATTAGACTACCGACGTGTTATCTGAAACTGACGGCAATAACGGGCCAAAAAGGAAGGTAAAATTCCGCACAGCCCCACACTACATTATACGTTCAGTTCTTGGATAGAGTGACAAAAACAATACTTTACCATTGGGAAAACAGATTTGTTTTACGATAGTATAGGGCAGTACGGAAATTTTACTAAAAGGAATATTTCTGTGATGTTTTGCTTTCTTGGCGAAGTTGATGGTCGAACCTCGCAAATCTGCCGCATTTGAGTCTTAACACAAATTGAAAACCCGGCATTTGAAAGGTAATTTAATTTTACATCTGACCGATTTTTAAAAAATATAACCTAATCAAGATAACGCCACTAATTACGTCTATTCTTCTTCGATGAAAAGCGCTACGTTTCGGTTGTCTGCACAAGAAAAAATACTTTCGAACACTGCGTACACGGGGGATTACATGATTGACAGTCGGATTGACAGGCCTGCGTGAAGTTACGCATGCTCTCTTTCTCTTTTCTAGCTTATTTGCATTTTCCCGTGCGACGTTTTTCAATGGGCGCGATTCTGTAATGGTCATTTTGAAAGTGTCAACATCATTATAGACAGTGTCTTTTGGCCAATGTAGTTACCACGGTGAGACATTCTTCTATCAATTTCGCATGATGTGGTGATTATCAAACTTTGTGTCTTTGTTTTCTGTCTCAGCATTCGGCATCGGCAGATAACTCAGACCTCGGCATTGTTAATTCATAATATTATGCTTAACCTCATCCATTAATTGCCTAACACATACTGATACCGAATACTGAGCCACATTCGGCGAACCGGGAGTATCTGCCCTGCGAGTGTGGAATGAGTTGACGGACAGATATCTACTTTTAGAATCTTCGTAAGTTTCTTCATACTTCATGTAAGTTGACTGCCTTGGGATGAAAAACTAATTGATAACGAACTGTGGAGGAGACGGCTAACTAACAGATATAAGGAAAGATGAAACCGATCACGACCAAGCTTCTAAGGCTGGCTGAGTATGAGGGTTTCATTCTTTTAGCATTGTTACGAGTATGTATTAAGTCACTGCTTTTACTAAAATAAAATGAGAGCGAACTATTTCAAATGACGAGCTTAAAAAGCTTGTTGTTGTTGTTGTCTTTTTTTTCATCCTAAATAGATTAGCGGTGACGTCGGCTTACTTTGACCTTAAACAATTCTAGGACTGATCAACGTGTAAATTCCTTTAAGTTTAGAGCCCACGGCTCGGCACAGCGGCACAGCACTGAATTTGTTTTAATTTCATAAGTTTTTAATTAATTATACACTAGCTACAAAGTAGCTAACCGGCATTGTTAACGATACTGGCGTTACTAGCAATATTGACATATTGGTAACACTAATATTTCAAAAAATACTAACATTATCTTTAATAAATGACTGAAATTATATGAAAATCATGTATGTGAACTGCGGATGAAGAAATAAATATGGAATAGATCTTCGTATAAAAAACACTACTTAAGCGGTAGTATTTTCACTACCGCCTAAGTAGAGTTCATTATTGTAAAGATCGCTTCCATACTCTTTATCTTTAATGCAAGAGAGGATAGATATTGCTTTGATGCTAGCGTTATTTATAATAGTAAAATGGCTTATTGTTATTTTAAATATTCCCTTTCCTTTTATATATGAATGGTTACGATGATTCCGAATTTTTTTTTTCCTTCTTCTCGTTTTTGAAAAATTCCACTCACATATTCACAACCACACACCGACTTTTGCATTTACATGCACTAAAAAATTTAAATAAAAATTACAATAAAAAGGTAAAAAAGGAAAAATGATAAAAATTGATAAGCATCAAAATATCAGGACCAGCCAAAAATAAAATTCCCAGTATTCAGTTGGGAGAACTACCTCGTGGAGAAACAGTAACGTATCCAACATATTATTTTAATCATTAAATTGATCTTAATCAAATTAAGATACATTTATTGTTAGTTACAATTTGAGTAGTCTTTGATGTACATGTTTCCGGTTAAAATAGAAACATATTGTGCTCAAAGCTATTTACATTGCGACTTTTACTTTAAGTAATCTGCCGCGAATGAAGGAATACAATTCCGAAGTTATTATCCAATTTAAGATATTTTACAGTGGAGGGAAGGGTAGGAAGTTTACTTCCGTCTTTTGTCCCCCCCCCCCCCTCCCCAATTTCCAAACTCAACCAGAAGTTGCTCAGATTACCTAAACTATTAAACCTTTAACTCCCAAGATCTGATTGTTAATTCTCTCCTCTAGCTGCTACTCATTTCCTTGGAAATAAAATAAAAGAATTTGGTGTTCGATCAGGACATAAACTTCTACCTGATACGTTTGAGTATTTTCATAACTTGTTTGCTGGATAATGTATGAGTATGTAAGGAGAAGTTTCATGTGAATCACTTCTGGGAGTTAAAGGGTTAATAGGAATAATTTAGAGCCTTTGGTTATTAATTTTGTTCTGCTTTATAGCAACACTTCTTAGTAAAACCAGGAAAATAACAATTATTTGATTCAATTTTTAACGTCAGCTTAAATTTCTGGACAACCGTAAGCTCCTCCCTTTTCAAGTAACTGACGGTTGTGGTAGATTCGATCTCGGGCTGGCATCTCCTCCAGTAGGAAGCCGTACTCCTGCGCCATCTCCAAAGCTTGATGGGCACGACTTGCTGCTGCCTGGTAGTTAGAAAGCCGGTAGTCGAGATCCGAGCGCGCCAAAAGGAACTGGAGTTTTCTTCTCTCGGTTATGTCATCCAGGCCATTATTTTGCAAAAGAGTAAGGAACTTTGACGCTTCCATGACGTGCTCCTTGCTCACACGCCGCTCTCGTCCTGAGGTGCTCCCGCAATCGAGAAGAAGCATGGCCATCTTGATGAGGGCGAAACTGTGCGTGTGAGGAATCACCCGGTTGCTGCTGTCATCCACCCGCCGACTGAGATCAAGACAACGCTCAAAGCAGTGCTTAGCTTGAAGAAGAAGCTTCTTCTTCAAAATGCTTCCACTAGAGATGAACTCCTTCATGACATTTCCTTCTTCGTAGGCCATGAAACTTTGGTCAAGGCAGACATCGATCAGGTAAAGATTCTGCTTGGACAAGTCAATGCACCGCACCGCTTCCCCATGTTTTTTCTGCCGGCGGTAGACATGCGCAAGGTAGTAGTAAGCTCGTCCTATGAGGAGTTGGTGATTGTTAGCTTCGGAAACAATCCTGAGAGCCTCCAAAGCTGTCGCCTCCGCTTTTTCCAGATCCCGGTGGTACAAAAATGCAATGGCTTTCTCCAGCAAAACTGCAACCTTGACATCAGAATTGCTCGAATGTTGGTGCATCTCGCACGCTTCTTCAAACTTCACCCATTCTCCATTGTCACATAATTCATGCAGCTCGTTCATAATGATGCACACCTTGGTCTGTGAGGGCGATACGGCCACAAGGGGAACCTGTCGAGTAAGTGCAAGCTCGCGTTTATCGTGCTCCTTCTCTCCTCTGGTTTCCCTTGAGGAATGTAACTTCCAACTGATCGTCTCGACCTCAATAGTAACGTAGTCCAGGACTGCTTCCTTCAACTTCGTCTCTGACTTGGTAGGATGAGGCTTGTCGTAAAGTGTAAACATCAGCAATAGCTCACAACTTGGTTCGTAAAATCGAAACCAGTACCCCAGCTTGCCGCTGACACGTTTTACATACTTTGCCTCCCAGTCTCTCGCAGTCTGTTTAGTACCGTTGTGCTTCACATCCACAGTCACGTGGTGTTTCGTGTTTGACACGTGTTCTGTCACGAGTTGTTTATTAACGATCACGTGCTCTGTCACGTTGTCAAGAGTGCCATCTTGGTTATCGCTGTATTCAGAGGTCCTTTGGTCATTACGGACTTGCAACTCGATAAAAATGTCCGTTCGGGGATCTGGGAAACTAGAGCGACTTCTGCTTATTGGGACGGGGGAACATGGCTTCCGAAGAACAAAAATCTTTGGCTTAGAGATCTCTTCGTTGTCTTGTTTTCTCTCATCCTTGCCTTGTATCGTTGCATCTTCCTCTGTGGAAAGACTGCATGTTAAATGGACGGGGGTGTCTCTCACTTCTGTATGACTTGCGTTCTCCTCGTCACGGAAAATCTCTCTTGTTTCAAACCTTTTACCGTTCTCCGTCTTTTCTTCTTTACGCTTCAAGGATGAAGACGACTCATTCCAATTATGAAATGACACTTCCACCTCTTGGGTTTCTAGTTCTGAGCCCCCCTCATAGCCATTTTCAATTAACTTGTCCGTCGTCTCTCGTGCGTTTTCCTTGACTGCAATTCCAAATACATTAATGGTTAGCCGCAAGATGTTCACTTAACAAGACAAAAAGCATCAGAGTAAAGCGCTAAGTCTTAAATTTGACAGAGGTCTCAATTCGAGTGGATTTTTCGCCTGGAAAAGGAAAGCTACCGACAAACTGTGGAAATTTGAAATCTAATCGAAGTCAAAGCTACAAACAAATTAACATTAACAATATTATTTACAACTGAAACTCAATATGGACTAGTTTAAACCCTTTACACCCCAACATCAGTTTGGTATGATCTCCATACATTTCCTATGGTACTTACAAGGGGCATTTGCCAAATAATCACACGGCAAGAGCATCTTGGCCTTGCGATCATTTTCTTTGTTCTCATGAACTATATGTTTGATTTAAGGCTGATATTGTTAGGAGAAATTAGCCGTGATGCTCATCACTCTCAGGGTCAAGGGTTAATATATCATGCGAAAGAGACTACGACTTATCAGAGAGTAGCTATATCTTGCCTCGTAACGGAGGCAAGCATTTCACGAATGTACAATTTGCACTTAGTAACAACTTACATTGCTTTAGAGACTCGTTGCTGCCATTGCATTCCAATAAAAGCCTAGGATCAACAAAAAGAACAACCCATCATCATATGAGGGACACTAAGGCATCGCGTATCAATCGCACTTCAGTATCAACTAGGAAAGCTTTTGTTCTCGATCAAATAAGCGTTTCAGGTTCGTCTCAAAGTAATGAGGGTCAAGGTGGATACAACTCAGAGGGTGACACCAATAAAACGCTGAACCTTCAGTCCAATACAATGGAACCCTGCTGATTTGAATTCATTGAAAATTCACTTGAAGGGGCTTGAATCTGATCAACTACACACCTACCCCTCTCCTAACTCAACATTAACCCTGGCTTTATATCAGTTGACTGCTGTCGGGTTAGGGGAGGAATATGTGGGTGCGCAGATATTGACAATGATCCATTTATTCCATTAATCGCTCTACTTCTTCGCTTGTACCCCCAACCTGAATGCCTAGAACAGACTAAGCCTGAGTCTGCGTGCTCATTCACACTCACTTTCTGCTCATTTCAAGGACCAACGCACTTCTGTCAGTTTGTCTCTCTCTTTTCTGCACTTGTTCCAGGAATGGCAGTAATATGTGTGCATGGCGCTGAAATACTTGCGAAATAACAGGGCACTTCAAGACTGCTAGCAAGACGTTATAGGCTTTCTCCTTCACCGCAACAAAGACCAGCACTCTCAGGGTAGCGAAGTTGAACTGGTGATCAGTGGCAAAACCTCGTTCTGGAAATGAAATTCGTAGCTTTTTAGGAGTTTATCAGGAGCATAAAATCAGGGATAAGGTGAGCTTATCACAGATTTATTCGCAGTTTTGTGATCTACAATATACATATTCCGGGCAGGACCGGAAAAGCCGCACGGCCCTGTGGGAATGCGAGTTGAAAATGAAAGAGCGACGGTCACATAATATTAAAAGCCTACTGACTGAATTTCAGAAAAATATATGACATTTTTTAAAAACATGTTTCAACAGTTCTTCTGTCATCTTCAGTTCTGATTTATACAAAGTACAAAGTTGAATTTACAGTGTAATTTGCTGACATTGTTCTGTTTTTATTGTTTGTTTTGTCCAATCAGCATGTCGAAACATGTTTTTAAAAAATGTCATATCCTTTCTGAAATTCAATCAATAGGCTTTAATGACATATATTTTCTTAAATTCGTGACATATCTACTGTTATCTAGACCTACTGGCTGAGTTAGGCCGGGCCGGAGGGGAAAATGTTTGATTATGACGTAGAAAACACGCGCAGCTAGGCCAGCACGTCATCACACAGGCTATATATGTTAATCGACCAGAAGGGATAAATGCAAATGAGTCAGATTTTAGGGATTAAAGAGTTAACTCAGTGAACGTACCTCTGAGGCTCATGGTAACGTGGTGTTCAACCGGGGAACCAGTACAGTCAAGCTCCATATCTTCGTCATCTAAGGCTTTGACGCACTGTTCAAACTGCCTCAGCAGGTTAGAGTTGTAGGTGTATTTGGTTTCGCCAATGTAGGCATCCTCCTGCGTCCTAACAACAACTTTAACTGTCAACTTCCCACGCACCAACTGTTCTCCTGGAATTCCTGGAAAAAAGTATTCATATGACGTTGTCAAGCTTTGGTTTATTACCTTAAAACTTGAAGATGTTCCCGTAACCATATCAAAAAAAAGTCCGGTTTTTATCTGATTCTGCATTGTTGCGAAAATAAAAGAACTCGATATTCACTGCCTCTCCAGAGACCACGCAGAGGGAGGAGCTGGGGATCCTTTGGCCCCTTCCCTTTTTTGCAAAAGAAAAAAAAAATTACATTTTTGTCATTTTTTATCACCCCCCCCCCCCCCAACCAAAAACTTTCTGCGTGGTCCCTGCTCTCTGTATCATGGTTATGTAAAACAGATCTCTTCCTAACCGACTTCGAGGTTATAGTGAAATATTTCATATACATATATCTCCGGTTCAAATGGAGTGGGGAGATTTCAATTCACACAAAAGTCAGAATTTAGTGGGGTGGGGAGATTTCAATTCACACAAAAGTTAGAATTTAGTGGGCCGCCCAGTAAAATACAACCCACTGAGTTAACCAATCATTGCGCACATACAAAGTCAGAGAGATTAGCTGTTAACTGCTTAACAACTGCTCATCGTTAAAATCCCCTAGTTGGACATGCTAAAGAGGAAACTCACTTGGACAGCGAGGGACACGGACTTTTAAAGTATAACAGTTTTTCACTGTTGCATGAACCACACGAGGAGACATAGGCCTGTGCTTGGGTGAAGAGAACACCACCTTGCACCTGCTGGTACTGTTAACTCCAGGAAAACGAGTAGACAAGGGCTGTTCCAGGAAAATGAAAGACATATTTCCTCCCTACGAAAAAAGTAAACACTGATTGTCAAAAATAAAAAAATAAAAATAAAATAAGATAGAAAAAACAAAAACAAAACAAAACAAACCAAAGAGAAGAAAAGGAAAGAGAAAGACTAAGTTAAAAAAAAGAAAAGAAAGGACAAAAACAGGGATGAGGAGAAAGAAAGGAAAAGCAAACCAAAAAAAGGATACAGAAGGGAAGAGACAAGTAAAGGAAAAAAAGAAAAGAAAAGAAAAGAGGTGGGAAGAAAAAAAGAAGAGGAAAGAAAAGAAAAGAGGAGAGAAGTGAAAAAAAAGTAGAGAAAATAGAAAAGAAAAGAAAAAAGACAAGAAAAAGAGAAAAAGAAGACAGAAAAGGAAAGAAAATAGAGAACTGCCCTCTAAAAACAATGGGAAATAAAGGAAAGACTGGCAGGGTTGTGTAGCCAATGAATATTCTCCATGCTGTTTACTACACATTTCCTATGCAATGACAAAGAGAAGTTGTAGACAGAAGAACAGAGAGCATACTAGTTGGTAATCATTTCCAAAATGGATATTACCTGATAGGGACCTTCACAGGGGTCCATTTCTTTCACCAGATTCTCATCTATACCAGCTGTGGGTGACACAAAAGAATGTTGACTGATTTTTCATTGTATAAAATGTTATTAGTTTCCTTGCTCTGGAGTATCATAACTCCATAAATTGACTTAAGTGACCAAATTGATACTTATGAAATTTATCTTCTATCAAAATTAGAGAGCAAGTTTGCCACCTGATATGCAATTAAAAGGGATAAAAAAAAAAAAAGAGAACAGGAGAATTCTTTTAATAGTCAAAGCTTAATTGCTTTATCCTGGCTCATGATTTTAGTGAATGATTTAGTATGAATAATAATTAATTAATATTAATGAATATTATTTCCAAAAAATATATTCATATCAGTCAGTACAAAAGAAATGTAGTTAGTGAAGTTACTGGAAGATTTTATTTATTTGAACCCTATAAACTAATAACAGGATGGTAAACAAACACAAAAACAAATTTTCAGGCTACTACATGTTACGTGTTGGTTGTTATAGACCTACTTTCATAACCAGAGGACTCTGCATCATACTGGCTTGTGTTTGCCCAGTCAGGAAGTACGGGTAACAATTCCTCATCGTTACTAGGCATTGGAGTGAGCCCAAAGTCTGGGTTGAGCAGATTACCATCATGGGAGAGTATGTGATTGATCAGGACTTGGGATTCCTGAAATTAAGTTGCAAATAACTAACAAATTTAACCACAGGTAAAAATAACCTTATTTAAAAATGATAGCAGTGCTGATTCATAGAATTGCTGTAGGCTATATAAGAATTTAAAGCTTCAGCCCTCCTCACTGCCCCCACTCCAACCAGGCAACCCACAGGAAGGGATGGAAATTTTGAACATTGCCAGGGTGGGGTGGGGATTTTGAGCCAGTTTTGGAAGTGGAATACAAATGTTTTATCTTTTAATATAGAGGTATTTCAAGGTAAAAAGAGTTCACTTTCATGAGCAAGTGGCTCAGGGAAAAAGGTCTACTAGGTTTAGATTTTAAATCAGTTACTGGTCGATAACTGAGAAAGCCAGGGTTGTGGTTTGGCCTTTTACAAAAAAATGTGCTGATCACAACTGACTCTTAGATTGGGCAATTGGGCACCATCAAAAGTTCAAGGGGGTTAAGGGGGTTGCCTGAGGAGGGGGGGGGGGGCCTTGAAGCTCCAAATTGATCAACAGGTTATATGTTATTATAAACAATTGAAAGATCATATGCAGGTTACTATTAACATTGCAGTTTTCCTATGCCTACCTCAATCATCTAGAAACAGGCCTTTTTTAATATTAATAGCTTCAAAACTTTTATTAGGGAAATCAAGTTAAGACCCTACAGAAATTTGTAATGCTATGTAACACCTTGAATTAAATTAAGAGTGAAACCAAGGCGAAAAAAAATAAGCAAGCAAACAAATGGGCTTGTTGTTAGCTCATTCATCAATGAAGCTATTGACAGGGATTAAGCAAGACACTTTAGTGCATGATTTTGTTTGTTTTTTTCCGAGATTTTGCATCATTTTTGAAATTAGAAAGAAAAGGATTATTGTCCAGTCAACCTTTATAACCAAATAAATTGCAAATTATTGAAACACAGAACAAGTTAGTCTCAATTCTTTAACTCCCAGATCAAATTTGTAATTCTCTTTACTGTCAACTATACAATTATTATAATGTTGGTTCAGAGAATTTAGTATTGGATCAACTAATTATCCCCAAATTGATATTTTTTTTTATCCTCATCACTTATCTGGTTGATATTGTGAGAAGAAAGTCTGTCTCAGTCACTCATGGGAGTTAAAGGGTCAATTAGTTTATGAATTTTTCAATTGGAGACTAAAGTGACTGAATGTTTACATATAAACGTCAAGATCGTGACTATAGAATTTGTTTTCTATGTAAATACTAAAGTTGTATGTAGTGAGTTGATTTATCCTTATGTTCTACAATCAAGAGCTTCCTTAGTTGGTGATCAATTTCTATATTCTTGTTACCTTCATTTGTGATTCAGGGGTTATATATTGTAAGGAGAAATAAGATGCAAGTCGCCCTTAGGGGTAAAAGGTTTAAATTAGTTAAGAAGAGAGAATATTACCTCAGGATCAACACTGAGAGAATTTAAGTCCATAGAAGCCATAGGAGGTGGTCTTGACAGATGAGAAGCAGAGTCTGTTTTTTAAAATGTATAAATATTCAACATAAATAAAACATCAAGTATTGCTCTTAAACACTGTGATTGCTAGGTAATGGTGAATTAAAACTAACTTATCAAAATTGGATTGATCTAACAATGTTATTTATCAAGTGAAATTATACAACAGTAGACTTGGGATAAGAATAACGTACAGTACAACCCCATGTAACTTGAACTCCTAAAGGAAACTTAAAATGTTTTGAATTAGTGAGGGCTCAAGTTACCTGATAGTAAATGACTCAAAATGGAATCATTTTTGAGTTACAAGAGGGAGGGGGAGGGGAAGGGGTTGACAGAGTTAACTGAGTTGGAGTTGGGGGGGGGGGGTTGTACTGAATATTTTTTATTACTTAGCATATACAAAGTGTGAAAAGTACCATTGATGGCGTTTTCTCCTCCATGTGCATCTGACTTAGACTCAGATGTCTCTCTAAAATCAGTCACATTAGAACTGGAAGTTTCATTCTGAAGTGTAAAATAAAACAATATCAGTATAGGCTGAGGTAAATGGAACAAAAATACAAGCAAAACAAAACAAAAAATATCCCTGGGGAAAAAAAATGAAAATTGAAGTCCATAACTTCCTTTCATTTGAATGAAACTATGAAATCTTGAAATGAACTGATAAAATGAGACAAAAAAAAAAACAAAATAATAACTTACACCCCAACATCAGTATGTATATTCTCTATACTATCCTCGATATATTTCCCAGGGTGCTGATAAGGAGAATTTATCAAATAACCTGTTTAATTGTTTAATTGGTGATCATTTCCTTTATTCTCGTGACCCAAATGTGTGATTCAGGGTTAATATCATGAGGAGAAATCATATGCATGTCACTCCAGGGACTAAAGGGTTAACTGTCATACAGAGCACCAACACAGGATGAGTTTACTGTAATTAGCTTTAGAATATAAATGGGTGAATCGAAAAAAAGGTAGTACTTACAACTTTCGAAACAGCATGACTAGCAAAGGCTGTTCCTGCAAGTTTATCAACCACATTTGAAGGCAATTTGAAGCATCGTTTGCTTGTTTTGTTCTCCTCATCCATAACCTTCCTTTCTGGATATTCTTTAGCACCTTTATCTTTGTAAGAATTCAGCAGAGCAGCTCTTAAACCATTGCTTGCCGTTCTGATGTTGAAGTTGTCTTTTTTAAGGGGGCTATTTCCACCTCTCCTTGCTTCGCGAAACTCATGCCAGTACTTCCAAACTGCATCTTGCCAATCGAGCTCGTAAATCCAGTTATAAGGATCGACAATTCGAGCGATTTTCCCTTCCTCGATTAAATGCAAGATCCAGCCGTATATTCCTTCGTCTAAGACCACCTTTGCATCAACTAAGGAGACAAAAAATCTTAACGCTAGATTTTGACTTTTCTCACGTCAAAAAAAAAGGTCTTGCCTTCCGAACAAATCAAAACAAACTCGAAGCATTTCATAAAGACCTCTACGTTCATTCTCGATTTTTATTTCTTCTCAAATCAAAATTGGTTCTTACCTTCCGAACTACTTGTAGGTTCAGTACTGTTAGATTCTGAAAAAGATATTCTGGAAGAAGAAGACGAAGGTGAGGACAAAGTATCAGTGAAAGGATACGAAAAATCTTTCTCCTCGCCTGTCGCCATCTTGTTGTTTGACATGTCCAAGAGCGATTACCTCAGGGGAATCCCCGTCTGAAATCCCCGCAACCATGGCGATACCAACAATATAAAGATACGAGCTCTTGTTAACCGTTTTGTAACCATTCGTGCTCTGATGTGTTGATAATTGCAAAAAATCGTAACTTTCCTATCGAAGAGCAGGATTGTGAACAAAATCACGCTTTTTTTTTTTTTTTTTTTTTTTTAACTGTTTCTACGCTTTCGAATGCTCGTTCGTTGCTCCCTTCCCCTACCCTCCCCCCTGACAAGTAGAAACAAGGGGGAGGGAGGGTACGGCTATACGAAGGCTAGTCTCGCAATAGTTCTTCGAGTTTCTCTCGCAGTTTGTCGATGGTGTGAGGGTGAAATGATTGCTCAACTTTTTCACTGCAAGATCTCATCAAGGGTTCTGTCTACTGTCTGCAACACAATTCTTACGATACGAATTTGGGAAATTTGGTACTGTATCAACTAATAATCCCCCAGATTATATTTTCTTTCATTCTCGTCACTTTTTTACTTGATATTGTATCTTTATATTGTAAAGAGAAATTCTGTCTCGGTCACTCATGAGAATCAAGGAGTTAAGGACACATTACGATGACCCAGTTACAACAGAAACCAAAACCTTGTCCATCCGTCAACCGCTGACCCCAGATATTGGTCACAAAAGATAATTCTTCTGACAAAAAGGAACAGTTTCTTACCAACAAAATCAAATCCTTTATTCTCACTTCTTGATCATTTGAACTTGTTAAATAAAGGTAACGAGAAAAAAGGGTTTTCTAATTGCAAATGCGTTGAGTTCTAAACAAGTTATGCAAATTACAACAGTTTTGTTTTAAAATAATGTTTTCTTTGGTGTAAAGACAGCTACAATAGTTTTTTTGAAAACTTGCCCTCCTTGTTACTGTTTTATACCTCCTTGCAGACGGTATTCTGGTAATTGTGTTTTTTTTTTTTTTTTTTTTTTTTTGGGGGGGGGGGGGGATCATTATTTTTTTATTTGACAAACAGGGTAACACGCTTTAACTAGTGTCCATGCTTTCCGCTGAACCAGCATCTCTCTGGATGGAATCAAACATGGCGGACAGCTCAGGACTTGATTTGATCTGCGCTAGGAATTCGCTGAGCAAGGGACTTTTATCTAGAAGAAGAAGAAAAATAAAATTGATTTCTTGGCTTAGAAGGAAAAAAAATGGATGTCAGCTCTAAGAAAATGAAGGAATGGCCAATCCTATCAACGTCTCTACAAACACTCCTTCCACATGAACAATCTAGCACTGACAATTACCGCCCACCGCAAAAATTTGCTAGCTTGTTTTACCTTGATTAGATAGTAATTTTCAATTAAACGTCGAGACTAATCCGGGATAGCATTGGTTTTGTTTCTCTTTGCAACGTCATTATCCAGAAAACTCACGCCACCCTCTCAACCAATCAGATGCAAAAAAGCTATGACGTACGACGACTTGGTGGCCCGCGTTTTCCAGCGCTTTAGGCGTTTCTTTGCTTTGAGTTCACGTTGGCTCTTCACGGTATCTCTCTTCTTCTGATTGGTCGTTGTGATTACCTTAGGTTTGGTTTCACGACACTCAATCGAAAAGTGCTCTACAGTTGATGGTGTGGTAGTCTACGCAACACTGGACCATAATCACCATTTACTTGCTCGTTATTGAACAAGTCACGTACGACTCTGCGAGGAATACTAATTCTTTAGATAACACAGCGTTGTTTAATTCATGTTGTCGAATACTATTGCTGAGAATGCTTCCGCTGCATCTTCGGAAATCTTCGGGCGCGTTCGATTGAAAGAACTTCCAACTTTTTCGAATGCTATTACTTTGGATGCTTACAATGCTCTTTCGGAAACCTTCGTGTGCATTCCGAAATTCGAAAATAGCAACAATGTGAAATCGGCGCTATTAGCTTTAATTCACATTTTTTTCTCTTTTTGCTGTAATCGACGTCGTTTTTTTTTTTTTTTTTATTTATAATTTTTTTTATGTGTGTACTTAAAAATACTTACCACTATCTGGAATCGACAGCAGGGCTGCTACGGCTCTCAGCGCCGATCTCTTCAGCTCGTCTTGTTTTTCGAATTCTTGCTTCACGGAATTTGCCTTTACCTTCGTTTGCAACGTCGCACGTAACGGTTCCACGAGGATATCCACACCTAGGTTCAAAGAAAATAAAAATTAACAACGTATTCCGAGGAAACGCTCCCCTCCACTCGAACTGACAACATCGCACCCAATCACAATAATACGCGTATATTTGAGGACTATAAAAAAAAAATCAATGAAGTTAATGAACATAGTGTTGCTGTGCACTTAGACGACGTCAAAATGGGGTAAGAAAAAGAAAAAAAAACAGTGGCACAAGAGGCGCAGACGTTTTACATGAAAAAAAGCAAAATGTTCTTAATGGTGAGGTCATCAGTACAGCTGCCCTTCAATAGATCATAAGAACCAGTCAAAATTTATCATATCAACCCTTTACACCCTAACATCAGTATGCATATTCTCCACACTGATCTTCATACATTTCCTAAGGTGCTGTCAAGGAGAATTTGTTAGGTAATCAAAAGGTTCCTTCCCTAGTGACCATTAACTTTATTCTCAAGACCTTCATTTGTGATTCAGGGCTGATATTGTAGGGAGAAATTAGATGCTGGTCACTCTTAGGGTTTAAAGGGTTAAAGAAAAGAAGAAAGAAAGAAGAGAAAACAAACGTAAGGTAATTTTCTAGTGAATACTCACGCTGTAATATAGCATTAGGACACAAAGAAGACAGTCGCACTAACATCAGGAACGTCAGCATCTGAATCAATAACACTGATTATTAGACTCTGACCAACGTGACAAGCAATGCATATTACTCCACAATTCCACAGCAAGAAAATTTAACATTCCACCCCTGATAAAATTTAGCAACGACGACAATAAGAAAAAAAAGATCCTAAGATGTCCTATACTGACCACGTTGCACTTAGCCTTTCCGATCCAAAATCATTACGCATTTTCTCCATACTGTTCTCTATACATTTCCTAAAGTGCTGACAAGGAGAATTCTTTGACAATCAATAGCTTCTTCAGTTGGTGATCATTTCCTTTATTCTCATGACCTTAAAGGCTTCATTCAGGGCTGATGTTATAGGAAGAAATAGGTAGGTGATAATCACTCTTAGGGGTCAAACGGTCACGGGCTAAAGGTGATCGAAGGTTTCCTCATTCCCCTCTAAGCTTACCCAATAATTTCCTTGGCATCTACCAAAAAATTGTAAGGAGTCATTCCGTTTGGGTTCGACATAGAGTGGAAAAGTGACCGCTGTACAAACCTTGATATCATAGTGATCTTTAAGTCCGTCTTCTACATGGCTCAAGAACTCGAAGATGTCGAGGCGATCGAGACATGTGTCGAGAAGTGTATACATACATTCGAACGCTGCCTAAGATCACAACGAAGCGAATATCAAAATAAAAGCCACAACATTCAAACACAAACTCTTTCGATTTATTTCTTTTCCTTTTCCGCAATTAAAATACGGAGAAGTGCCAAAGCGGATACAGAGCATCTGCAGTGTAAAAGTGCGCCTTCCCGGAATATCATCATTGGCACAAGTAAGAGGAAAAGATAAGTGAATGAAATTACTAAATTTTCCAAATGGTTCAAGTAATGACTAACTTTTACTTTCATCATTTGAAGTAAACAAACATCACCTTACGTAAATTCAATAAAGACAATAATTTATTTGACAAAACAGCTTAAAATGAGTTTTATCTTTGGTGTGAATGGAGAATAGGAAAGTAAAACTCAAATTAAACTTAACTGAGAGGCAAAATATGTCCCGCAGCAACAAAGCACTTTTCAAAGGCAAACACAGAAAATAAACAAATAAAGTAACAAAGAAGGGACAAACATAAAAAAGGTTTTATCTCTTTGCCATCCTATCTAGATAGTAAAATTTAACTATATTCCTTTGCAACTGTAAGCGACAGGTGTTTCACTTGGATGCCTGCGGCACTAGAGCGCATTAAACAATCACTTCACGTCTACTTTACCAAATAAACACGAATAAAGAAACATTAGTTACCTTTCTGATGTCCAAGCCATCATCAACAGTGTGCTTAAACGGTCCCATCTCGACTTCGCGAATGAGTTCTTTCTAAAGGAAGAAGACAGTCATCACATTTACTATGTGTGAAAAGGCTTCGTCGAAAGCGTTTCTGTGCCCGCGGGAAAATATGACACCTTGAGATGAGAGGTCTGGAACGAGTCTAGTACGCTAGACATCCGGTAGATCTCGCCCCAACTCCTCTCAAATCTTCCCGCGGGTAGAGGAACACGCTTCCTGTTGGGAGAATAAAAGAGGACCTACTCGCAGCCTTCAAAGTTACAGGCAAACTACCCTGCTAACTAACGTCCAGCAAATTATTTTAAGTTTAAAACTGTTACTCAAGTTAGAAATACTCTTTACCGAAACCAAAATATCAAAGTTTAACCTACCCTAACTTTCGTCTCGTTGTACAGTCGAGGAAGAATTTGTTCCAACAAATCTCTGATGAGACTCGGTTTATTGTGAGCCGCTGAGTTGAATGTAACTAAAGCGACACGGCGGACATTCTGAGTAAAACAAACAAAACAGAGAAGATTCAAAGAAGATTCTCCACACTGCAGGGTAAAACAAAGAGGTTTAAGCCCGTTGGAAAACCAAAATGACCAGGTAGAGCATACCAAATCAGGGTCCTGTACTGTTCGGAGAAAATCTCCAATGCATCCTCTTAGCTGGCTGTCAATCGGCTGAGGCTGAATAAACAGTGAAAGAAACCATGAGCGAGCTTTCGTGCCTAAATCGCATACGCAGTACAAGTAAACAAACCATGTTTTTTTATTCAGGACACCGAAGTAAAAATGAACTTTCCCAAACAACCATGTTTCAAGGTTATACTTCGCACAAATATAAAGGGATATCTTTTTTGAGTATGTTCTTTCAAGATATTCCCGGACATTTGTGGATAATTTAGCGGCGCAAATATAAAGGAATATCTTTTTTGAGTATGTTCTTTCAAGATATTCCCGGACATTTGTGGATAATTTAGCGGCGCGCAAAAGGGAAGAGTCAGGCTCGTTCATCGCACGCCAACCTGCTTCATCAAAGCAACAGGTGACGCCTTCAGCGCGTTTCGTACGCAGGCGAGATAATATGACGTTATCAGTAATTTCCTTACATGGTCCGAGATGGTAAATTTTACAGCTGTCACCACAGTACTCCGAGCAAAGGCTGAGTCTGAGTTCAGGTAGTCCTGCGGTATAAAGTAGAAAACTAGTTTGACAAAGGAAAAATAAGCACAGTCACTTACAAGAGATGCTGTGTTAAAAAATACAGGCAACTTTAGTGGTGAACAAGGATCATTAAAAAAAAAACTTTGAGACAAAAGAAATTCTACTTTGGTGCATTAGAGTTTTACCAATTTTCCAGAGTTGAAACAGATCATTTAAAAAAAAATCACTTTACGTTGGTTAAACGCCTATTTATTCATTTATTTCAATTTTTTTTTATAAATTTCTTAAAGCTATTAATCCTTTCATTCCTATGGATTGACCCAAATGATTTTCTCCAATATAAACAATAAATTTTTGCAGAGAACGCCAATGAGAAGAATGACTGAAAAAAACAGGATACTGTTCGATTTAATACTAAATTCTCAGATCCAACATTATACGAAATGCTCGGCAGACGGTGCAGAGTCGACACTTTGATCACGGAAGTAAAAATTTCAGCTTTCTATGAAAAGTATCCTTACAAGATGTTGAGTCCAATGTGTATAATTCCTATATGTGGAGAATCGTTTTAGGTCTCTGACTGTATGTAGTCAGTTTGTTTGCTTTCATCGATGATTCTGGATGCGTAGACACCCTATTGCACTTGTTTACATTGGGATGTATATTTAGTACAGTCACATACCTTAAGCTGTGGTAGAAGGTGCAATGGATCTACAAGAGTCAGTTTCCCCAGACATTCGGCGACAACGTTCCTCGTTCCTTCTTCCGTACTTTCACAATGACTGAATAACAAAGTCCTGCGGGAAGATAATCAACTGAATAATAACTGAAACTATGACTTCCACAGCACGGAAGGCACACCTTCATGACAACACACTTTATGCAAAATTCGCACAAAAGAGCGTCAAAAGGCTTACTGAGAAGTTGAAAAAGAGACTTCTACAGCACGGGAGGCACACCTTCATGACAATAAACTTATTTGCAAAATTTGCAGCAAAAGAGGGTTAACACGCTTACTGAGAAGTTGAACAAGGACATGCATATACATATATCCCATTTGATCACCATTCTTACCATATTGAGCTAATAAATGGTCTTAAAGCTTCAACTCCTGTTGGACTTCCTGCTTCACATGAGATCACCTAGTGGAAAATCACCATCAAAAACAAGTATTGGACATGTAAAGGAATAGCGAAGTTTACAAGAGCCGGAAAAGTCAGCTAACGAGCCCGCAGGCAAATCATGCAAGAGCTTTTACGGTTTTCGTCGCATGAAGCGACTAGGAGAATTGCATCTATCCTCTGGATGGAAAGCCAGTTCATGGCAGCGTTACCCTCAAGCCTCTTAAAGAGTTTCTCTAACATTATGCCGGTACCCATCTATACTACTCAGCAGACTCAGATGTGCACTGTGAGAGTAAGGGCTGAGGTGTCACACTACATTAGTACCTAGCCCACCGCGTTTTCTCTCGTCTTTGTTTTTATCTTCCTTTATTTTTCTTGCACCTTTGTCCCGTGTCAGCTGCCTTTTGGCAAGAAAGAGCCTTCTTCACGTGTAAATTCTAGTACATACCTTTTTTTGGTAAATTTTCGTACCTCTTTAAGAGAATGAAGCAACAGATACTGTCTCTTGGGATTTGCTTGAATCTCCTTGAGCAGGAATGGTAAATACAAGTTCAAATTTCCCGCAGCAATTTTACCTACACAGAAGAGACAACATCAGCAAAGTTAAAAAGAAAGGGGACGGGCCACGATAGTTTTAACCCTTTAACTCCCTGATCAAATTTGTACTTCTCCTTACTGTCAACCATACAATTTTCATGATGTTAGTTCAGAGAATTTAGTATTGAATCAACTAATTATCCCCAAATTGATATTTTTCTTTATTCTCATCACTTATCTGGTTGATATTTGATTGATATTTTAAGGAGAAATTCTGTCTTGGTCACTACAAGTTACAGGGTTAATGATGAAAGGGCACAAAGACACAAAATGGGGCTTTGTACATATCTAAGGCCACAAAATAACGTAGTGTAAATCCTTATGTAAAAATATCTCTTACCAACTGAGTTTGAGTTCCGTACTGTACGTTACGGACCGAGCTTTTTCCGCTCGGATTTAGCCCCAAACGCGAAGCGCAGGCCATAAATTCGAGCGGAAAATAAAAACGAGGTTCTGTAACCTTCAATACGGACCAAGAAAAACGAGGTTAATAAGATATTCATTATATTTCTTGGTTCAAATAGAAGGGCGAGATTTCAATTCAAACAAACTTTTGAATTTTGCAAGCCGTGCAGTGAAAAACGGCCCACCAGACGTTTACTCTATTGAAAATTTGTCCACCGTCGACAGCCACATTCATTTAATTAGTTCATTCATGAAAGACTTTGATATTCGTCTTAGATCTAAATAAAGTTAACATACACGCAGTAGATCAAACCTAAAGCGAAAGAAGCCGCTGACTTTACTTCCTCTGATGGTGACGAGAAGCAATCTAAGATGGCCACAGCTAGTTCTTGATGACTGCTTAAGTCACTGAAAGGACAAAAATGATAGTCTTAAATTTACTCCGATAAATTTTTATAAGGCTATACAAAGTGGTAGAGAGGAAGAGGGGGGAGGGGGAAGGTCCCATGACACACCCTCCCCCCTTAGATACGCTCTTGGCGACAGCCTTTAATGACATTTCCCCAGCCCCCACCAGCGAGTTTTTCTCCCAGGTAATCTGAGCCCCCTCTGCTTTCGAGTAAGTGCTTCAAACACTCGATGGAATTTTCAACACTCCAGGGGTTTCAGTAACTTTCTCCTTTTCCGCAAGCGGCCACCGATGATGGAATGGGCGGCTGTGCCGGGAGAGGGGCCGTAAGGCGAAATTCAAACACAAGTGCTTGTGAGGAGGCTAATTAGACAGCGGTAAGAGGTTTTATAGGCGGCGGTAGGCCTCTGTCGAAAACCAGCTTTGATCTTTAATCATTTGCCCAAAAACGCTTGCTACACAAAGAATGTTCTACCAACGTACATGTGCCTTCCTATTTCACCCAATGACAGTAGGGAAAATAAACGTAACGGATCAGCGACCTTTTCACTCTGTGGATAAAAAAATAAGCACATTGAATACTATTTATCAATTAAAAGTAGAATTATGACAAGAGTATAAATTTAACACTTTACATTAAAACTCATTTTTACCTGAATATCTCTGACAAACTGATTTACAACAGATTCTCCATCGGATAAACACGACATGGCCAGTACCGCAACACACTTAGCAATGGAGTGGAAAGCCTGTGGGAAAAGAAGAAAAATGGAAAAAGTGGAGAAAATTTAAAAATTAAAACAAAATAAAACTCAGCATGTTTAAGGGAATTATAAAACAAGACAGAAAAGTGATACTTTCTACACTGAAAATGGTTTTCCATGTATCGTTAATTATACACCAAATGTAATTGGCTAATCAGGTCTCAATCATGGTCCTTGTTCAATTTTTTTTTCAGTTTTGAGAGAAACAACTTGTTTACCCAGCCTCAGTCATAATAGTTAAAACAATTTCCATTTTTCCTTGTTGCCATGGTATTCAGAGCGTCAAAGAGACTCAGACTGTGAGAAGAAAATCCTTTTTGAGGGGGAAGGGTGGGGGAAAGTCGCTGAGAGAGGGAGCTGGGAAGTAATGAAAATAAACCCTATAGAAACAAAATTCAACTGATTTAGGTCAGCAATTTTATAGCCTTCCGTTATTGTGGTCTTGCGCTCTTTCAGGAAAGGTTTTCGCACCACGTTGTTCCTAGAGGCTTTCTTACAAAGTCTGGATAACCATACCTGTTTATGGATGATTGTTTGTTGACTTCCTTGGCTTGAGGAGTAAATAGGAGATACTAACATCTAAGAATGAAAGAATCAAAAGTGTTATGACGTAGCTTGCCTTATTTTCAAATATTGCTCACAAATGTACAAGTAGGTTTTAGGAGAGACAAGAAATATGCTGTTTCATTTACACTTACTCTGTATTGTTCCTTCTCTTCTCCTATTCTTCCGAATATTGAACGTCAAGGGAAGCCAAATTATATGTTTCTCATCGACTCTAGTGCCGAAGGCGTACAAGTTTAACCCCTCAGAGAGACTGAAATCTCGTTTCGCCTTACAATACCAACCCCCCCCCACCCACCCCCCGAGTCGCTTATTAAGGTCTGGAGAATAAAGAAAATAATCACAAATTTAAGAAGCTCCCAATCATCAAAAATTTTCTGGTATGGAGAACATTAATACAAATGTTAGGGTGTGCAGGGTTACGTGATATTCATGCAGTGCGATGTTGACACTCAGTATCAGTACCGCTCGCCCCAGTCACCTTATGGTTTCCTAAATGAAAGTGGCCTCTAGTCATTTAGTCCTAAGTTAACCCTTAACACCCTAACATCAGTATGCATATTCTCCATACTGTTCTCAAAAGAATTCCTAAGATGTCGACATGGAGAATTTGTCTAACAATCAATAGCTTCTTTAGTAAGTGATCAGCTCCTTTACTCTCGTGACCTTAATGTTTGATTTAAGGGTGATATGGTAAGGAGAAATTAAATGCCAGTCAGTCTTAAGGGTCAAAGGGTTACGTCATACCTGGAAGAGATCTTTAAATCCCATTCCTTTTATTCCAGAAGTAACCAGTTCAGTAAGAAGAGTGAGAGTAGCATTCAGTGCTCCACCTGAGCGATTAACAAATGATAATTATTACCCAATGATAAAATCTTTTTAAAAAATAGTTAACTTCCGAAGAGCTCTATACGTCTGAGTGTCTAAAACTGAGACTAACTTAAAAAAGCACAACCGCTGACCAGAAAAGTGCAAACTATCACAAGAGGCAAGTAAGAACGCAAAGAATTACACGTAGATGGAATCAAACATGAGGAAATATCAGTAACCAGCGGTCTAAGGTAAAGCATGCACAAAGAGACCAACTTTGGCCAGCTGCGGTTCAATTCCCGCGCAAAATTACGAAAGGAAACATAAGAAACTACCCTATAATACGTGTAATTGTTTATAACTCGTGCAAGACAATTTTATGTCGACAGCCCTAGCCTGGAACCTAGCTTCTATAACGTTGGCACATTCGTAGACGTTAGACCGCTGTGTTGTAACCAAGCTGCTATTAGTGTTGGTTTTGCATCTGATTGGATAAGAGGATGATGCATAAGACCTTAACTAATCACAGAACGATGTTGAGAAAAAAAAACAGGAGAGATCCTGGATTTAATTCGTCGGAAAAACAAACGGAAACACTCCTAACCAGGTGCGTTACTCTAAATGACGAAAAAATATATTCTCTTTAGGGCTGAATGCGAGGCAAATCACCCTGCCCCGATACCCAGGGGTTAATAGGCAGAGCTATAAAATTTTAGGAGACTACGTAACATCTTATGAATTGTAAATGAGATAGCTTGGTAACACCTCTCTAACCTTGAAGAAGAGGCGACCTTATCAAAACCATGATGGCTGGCAGAGTGGAAGTGCAGGCCTGTGAAACGCGTGATAGTTCATTGTTAGAGTATCAGGGAAAAGGAATGGACTATGGATTGAAGTAAAATAGTCACGAGCATCATCTAGTCCTTGATTCTCGGAGTTAAGTGGCATGAAGTGCCTAGAATTATTGCTACTGGTGTTTCCACTGATTTTGTTGCTAATTGTGTCCTAGTAATAGGTGTAAAATAAAGAACCTTAGGGGTCAGGGTTAAGCACTAGTAGGAACTACAGTTGTCAAAGTCGTTCTCCAAATTTTTCTTCTTCCCACCCCTCCTGGAGCAAGAGGAAGATAGGGAGAGAGACCATGGAACACACTGGCCATTTGTCTCCCTCCGAAAGGTGTGAAGGATTAGAAGCCTAGCAAAGAGAATAAACGCTCGTTCGTGTAGCAATCACAGGGCTTTACCTGCGCCATGCTGTCCTTGTGGATCTTGGCAACAGAAGTTAACAATGTAAGTGAGAGCTGAAAATAATATCAATCATTCAATCAATCAATCAATCAATCAAACGATCGATCAAAGTTATAAGGTGCATTTTGAATAAAAGAAGTATAGGAAAAAGAAAGGCGTAGTGGTGCCAAACTGTTCAAAACACGCATATGCTAACCCAGGATTAATGAAACTTTTGTAAAGCTACATACCCCTTTTTGTATAGCTACATAGTTTCACTGTTGATGACAAAACTACAACTTAATCAAACTTCTATTGAGCTCAATAGTGACTTTACATATATTAAAGTACTGGAGTGGAGGAAAAATAAAGTACAAAACACTGTTGATGACGATTGCCTCGTTCTCAACAGTAAGCTTTTGTAACTCAGTTGTTAGTAGTGCGCCTAACTGGTGTAGAGGAAGCAGGGGTGCAATAACTTGAACCGCAGTTCAAGTTATCGTTTGTTTTCATATGTTTCCCTCACATTAACCTTACAGCACAGCCCTCGAAACGCGACGCGTTGAATGCGCCAGAAACCCATACCTGTGAGATATGAAGATCGCTTTCGCTGATTAAGGGCGGAACCTCTGTCAATACTCCTGATATGTTCTCTTGAGACAATAAATGACCTAAACACAACACGGAAGCACATTGGTTAACGCTTTATTCCCTAAGATCAGTATACAAAATCTCCATACTATTCTCTACAGATTTCCTATGGTACTTACAAGGCAGGGCGTGAAATTAATTTTTTTTTTCCTGACAGCCACTTGGCTCCTAAATTCTTCAAAGTGGTAGCCAATTCAAGAAAAGTTGGTCGCCATTTTCAAAGACAAACAAAACCTCTTTTTTACGCTGTCATCGTTCTAGAAATTAAGTAGGGGAAAAGATCTTTAACGTGCTACAAAATGGACACTAGGATGGATGATATGCAACGTTTAAGCTCACCTAAATCAAACATGGCGTCTAGTTATCGATCGAGATGCATGTGCTGCGTTTTGGAAACAAACTTAACGAGGAAGTTTGCCGCGGATTTGTCTTTGCAAATCTTTTTAATTCACTAGATCTCTTAGTAAGGTTATGATGAAACATTCTAGTCGCCAATCTGGCGACTAATTTTCAGGATTTGGTCGCCAAAGTGAAAAAAATTTAGTCGCATTGGCGCCTGTATTGGGCGCAATTTCACGCCCTGCAAGGGGAATGTTTCTCACGATGAAAGAGCTCTTCGAGTGTACAATCATTTCCTCTTCTCTCATGACTTTCACCCTTTAACTCCCATGAGTGACCAAGACAGAATTTCTCCTTACAATATCAATACAATCTCAAGTAGACAAGTGATGAGAATAGAGAAAAATATCAATTGGTGGATTTTTCATTTGATTAAATACCAAATTCCTCAGACTAAAATTATAAGCAGTGTATGGCAGAGAGTAAGGAGAATTGCTGAAGAGATCATGGGAGTGAATGTTTGGTTCAGGGAGGTGATATTTTTGGGAGAAATTAGATGCTTCGTACTCTTAGGAGTTAGACTGTTAGAACAATCACAAAGCCTGTTCCAAGGATGCCGTTAGCAAACTATAGTACGCTCCTCGTTAAAAGGGATCATGATGACATAAACAAAAGAAAAAAGAGTCTTACCATAATTAGTAACCAAAACATTGAGGGTTGTCAAGGTTGATAGCTTAAGTGCTCTTTGGTTCTTGCGCAAGAAGGAGGCAAGAATTGGCATAGAATCACCCTAAACACAGTGATTAAAAAAACAAAAACACAACAAACAAAAAAACAGATGATCAGTGAATGAAATATTCGGCTTATTGGAGCTACACACAAGACCCTGATGATTTCATTCCCTTTTATACCTACCAGTATCGTATAGAGGTCAATTCTAAGTGGTGATCTGAAAGACAAATAAAAAGAGGTCTAAGCTTGGGGTCCGGAAATTCATTGGCTTCGGAAAGCTTATGAAGAGTAGATTAATGCAGGGATTGAAATGGTACTTTACAAAATGGAGATACAGTCCCAACCCATATTGAAACTTAGAAACTAAAATGATCTGTGAGCTAAATTGATTTTACAATACAACTCTATTTGATTGAGCGTCCCACGTGTTTTCATCGCAGCTGATTGCAAATGGCGAGTAAAGGAGTTAGTCGACATACCCTGCAATCAGTGAATAAGCTTTGACAGTAGTTAGCCTTGTGATTTCATTTCTCAGTCTATCAAGGAATATTGGGAGACACTGTGGAAGTTGCTGACTAAGTTCATCGCCGAGGCTGCACAGAATCTGACCCCTGAAAAACACAAACATCTTTATCATTGGAAATTTAAAGCCAACTGGAAGAGATAATGCGTCCATGTTTGATTTGTTTCTTTGTGCACCGAGAATTGGTGCTAAACACGAGCTTTTAACCCGTTAAGCCGGGCTAATATTGAGGTTAAAAAAAAAAACTGTGGCCAAAAGAAGAGATTTCTTGTGAGGCCATACTTTGTTCGATGGTTTAACATGCCATACGCACTGTTATTTCATTTTCTAGTCTTTTGACGCCCTGTTCTTTTCGAAACTAATGCTCATACGGTCTTATCTGAGCATCGTACTAATCGCACAAGGCGTGTGTGAAAGGAGAAAACGACACAAAAGAAACCATTTCTACAAGTATTCTTGATGACCGAAAGCTTCGAAGTTCGTCGCTGAAAAAATAACGTCTGAAAAACGGAAAAGAAATCAAAGAAGGCGCGGATTGTTTCTGTCCGTATTTTTGTAGACAAAGAGAGTTACTGGAAGCAAACCAGCTTCCAGTAACTTTCTTTGTCTGCGAGATCAAAGTGAGCGATCCACAGCAAGCAAGAAGGCTCTTGAGACGCTTGAGTGCCCAGTTAAACCACTGATGAAGCCCGCGATAAAATAGAGAAAATTATTGAGTCAAGTTCAAACCGATCAACTGCTTTTTTGTCTTTTTCACCGATGTTTCTTTGCCTGGTTCAAAGACAAGCGATTATCGGGAATATGGCTTTTGAAAAACCATTCAACATCAATGTTGCACAGAGCACCTTTCCACAGAAATGAACACCCCTTAATCATAACTTACATGCATGATATGGCTCTTTCTTTGACCTCCTGGTCAATATCGGCAGCTTTGAGTCTGACAAGAGTACATTGGTAAATATCCTTCACATACGGCCTAAATTCAAATTCACTTGCTGGCACTCCTGTTCGATTTAACGAGAAACAGCAATTAATGTTGTGTCCGAGGACATTGTTACATGTTAAAAAACGGTATGGTGATTCCTGTCACGCCAGCTGAATGGAAATTATTCTGCGCAGCTGACTTTTCTGCTCCTTTAAACCTTTGATCCCTCAGGCTGACTGGCGTCTAACTTCTACTCTACAGTATCACCCCTGAATCACACGTGAAGGTCACAAAATTACAAGAAATGATCACCACCTAAAGAAACTCTTAATCGTGAAACAAATTCTCCTTGCCAACACCATAGGAAATATATACGGAACACTATGTGGAATATGCATACTGATGTTCAGGTGGAAAAGGTTAACGAAAATAAAGACAGCAATGTGGAGCACCAGAGCTTCGATTCGAGAAACTGTGTGCAGGAGGTCGATGGGTATTTTCTCTTCTAAGATCTTAAGTTAATGACACTTTCCTCTCGGACTACAGTACCTTAACTCCAATAAGTTATTTTGACCCTCCCCTCATCGTCCCATCTCGCGTCTTTTAGGCACGCAAAAAACAAAACAAAACAAAAAACGCCGGACGCGCTAGCTTGATGGAGATTTTAAATAGAGTGTATGTCTTTATAAAGTAAAGGTAACGGTACTAAAGCCAAGAGACACATCCAGCAGGAGCTTATCCCAGTTTTTATAGTATTACTGATCTCCCTGGATGGGATGCTACTTCATTGCGCAGATTACCTCCTAGCATTTCATCAGGCTTTCCTGACAATTCACTGGTACCCATTTATTCTCCTGGGTGGAAGAGGGGGCCGTAAGAGCAAAGTGTCTTGGCAAGTCTTGATCTCGGACTTCTCAGCCCAGAGTCCAACGCGCTAACTTTAAGGTCAAGTTAGGTCGACGTATATCTCACATACATTTAGGACAAAGAATGACTCAAAATACTGTGACATCTGTGACATACCGTGAGGTCTGATGACCTTGACCAGCTGTTGAGTGACCATCAAAGCTTCGGAAGTGATCTTGTAGAATGGATCGCCAACTGCTGTCACAACAGGCTATGAGCACACACACACACACACACACACACACACAAAAAAAAAAGTTTCAACAAGAGATATTAAGGTCGACTACCTGATCTAATTGCTTCAAGTTGTAAAATAAAAGAGCAAGTTCCAAAGGACCGTCGAAAGTAATTCATGGTTTTACTGCTTTTGCCTGACTCAACTTCTAAGTTGGTTCTTCAAATCTAACGCCACCTTCTTAAGCAATCAGATGCAAAACTAATTTTGAGTGCAACTCTGTCGTTTTGCGAGTGAAAGTTCACTTTTACATAATTATGCGAATCATGTTCCCTTGCATTCTATAATGAAGGAATTGAAGACAACACAACCACCTTATTAGGGTTTTAATAAGGTTTTTTTTTCTTTTTATAAGCGGCTGTCGATGGTGTGATAGGAAGCATGTGCCGAGAGGCTGAACAAATGACAGAAAGGGGTCTTACAGGTGGCGGAAGACTGCTGATAACCGGCCATCAACAAAACCCCTTCCTTGCTCACCCAATATTTCAAATTGTAGTAAACAACAACAACAACACAAAAACAAAAATAAAACATAATGACTACTTACCGGAACTAGTACATGAATATGTGGATGGAAAACTTTGGGTGGATGTTGGGCTAGAATGCAGCCAAGGAAGGCGAGGGTGTCGATTTTCATATTTGATGTTGAGCTCTTATCTCTGAAAAGAACAGGAAGAATGTAAGAAAAAAGGCGATTATTTATGAATTAAAAAAACATCATCGTCTAAGAAGCAACCATTTACAACTTTGAACTCTCACTGGTAAAGTAAGGCAATTAATTAGCGAGAATAGCCCATTCAACAAACACATTCAGCTTCAATTGCCTTCGTGGCCTCAAGAAAGAAGTGCTTGTTATATTTTTAGTAATCGGGTACTCAAGAACTCAAAATTTCCACGACGAAGTATCGGTATAAACCATTCGTTTTTGTGTCACTGTACATGGTCAACAAACGTTATACAAAGCTGCTCGGTGAAAGATATTCCTTCAAAAGCATAAAATCGGACAGGGCAATCATTATTTTCCGCGATACGAGACAACGACACTTTTTTTTCCAAATAAAATACAAAATAACGTGCATTTTATTCAAACATCAGAAAACAAGCACTACTCAGATAGCCTTTGAGCATTTTCACGTACAATTCTACATCTCTGCTTCACACCCTTTGTCGAAAATGCTGTACACAAAACCCTCTTGTGTAAGCAAACAACGCCTTACCCAAGTGAAAACTGTATTCCAGGAACAATGGCACTGATGTGATCAGACAGAGCCCCAGGCAAAACAGCAACAAGTTCCAACAACAAATGGAAACATCCCTGAAATGGAAGAAAGTCAAATTAGTTCAGTGAAAGTCAATCTTCAATCAAGAATTGATCCACGCTTTCAGCTGTGCGTATAACGAGGTGAAGTTTGCAGAACAAGAGCGAGGTGTAAGAATTGTTCAAGGCGCAATCAAGAACAACTCTCGCTTCTTGAGTGCTCTCTAACATACCCAAGAGGATATGAACAGCTGAAAGCATGTACCAATTCTTTTGAAGCATGGCGGACACAATGCTCTCGTTTGAGCGGAAATACTTCATATGGTTTATCTCAAATTGTTCATGAAAATTCACATCTTTGAGAAAACTGTCCATGGAAAATTCGCTTCCCTAAATCAAAGAAGCAACATGTCAGTTTTTTTTCCTCGATGCTTAAGAGTCATGGAGCCAACTACACCGTGAAAATGTGTACCTGTCTGGTTTTCACACTCTTTTCCTTCAGCTGTTTGTGCAAAGCTCTGACAATGGATGGTATCTGAGTGGTCAGGAGATTCACAGGGCTACAAAGAGCAAAAAAATAAACATACGGTAATATGCTGTTAACCCTTAACTCCCATGAGTGACTACGACATAATTTCTCCTTACAATATCAATACAATATCAAGCAGACAAGTGATGAGAAAAAAGAAAAATATAAGTTAGGGGATTATAAGTTGATCCAATACCAAATTCTCCAAAGTAACATTACAAGAACACAGTTAGGAGAATTACTAATGAGATCGTGGGGGTTAAAGGGTTAAGTGCACTGTACATGTAGTGTATTTTCTATATTTTGTGGAAGAATTCAAGATAAGTGATAATAGCGATGACTGACAGCTACAGTGTAGTATCAATGCCGCTTTACATGTCATTTTCATTAACACCAGACCACGACGGTCACTAGCCTGCGACCAGTCCTTAACTTAAGCGCTTTGGGAAGAGCGTTTCTTCGCTGCTAGGATCAACAACGTCAAAAAGCGTCATGTGAGTAAACATAACAGAAAAGGTGCTGGAGTTTGTGGAATAATAACGTAAAGTAAAACGTCTTTCTTCAATAAAAACAAACAAACAAACAAACAAAATCCAATTCAGATTATTGCTACTAATTATATCGTTCCTAGTAATGTAATGAGACTCGGTAATAAACGGCACATGTTGTTTGTTATTGTTTGTTTGTAGTTTCCTCTCACCCTGAATCATCTTCCATAGCTTCAGCATCCAGCGTCTGACTAGCCACAGGCCTGGTCTGTCTCAGAAGAGTGATGTATGCTGCAAATATGTCAGCTTTAACATTCTCTTCCCGTTCTACAAGATAAAAATCCACACCTTTTGATTAAGGGACCAATCCTAATATTTTTTCCAATACTTCATTGATTTGCTGTACCTTTGAATCTGGCAATAAGCGCTGGTGAAACTGATTTGTAGAACTCAGACAACAGTTCTGGTCTTGATCCTAACACTGCAGACAAACACTTGGCTGCTGATCTTCGAACCTGCAGTTGACAATAAAATCAATCTATGATTTCGCTGATATCAAATGCTCTCTATACAGTAAGAAGGGTTATATACCAGGCACATCAGTAAATATATATATATATATATATATATATATATATATATATATATTTAAAAAAAAAATGCATGACTATATTAGAGGGCTTGGATTGAGTGTCGTAAAATAAAAACCAAAGTAATCGAAACGACCAATCAGAGGAAATGAAGATAACTCTAAGAGCCAATGAGAACTCAAAGTAAAGACAAAACTGCCTAAAGCGCGGGAAAACGCGGGCGACCAAGTCGTGATTGGTTTTAGTTTTGAATTGATTGGTTGAGAGAGTGGCAAGAGTTTTCTGGACCAATCACAGAGCGAAAAAAAGCACAACCAAAGTAATCCTGAATTCGACACTCAATTGAAAACTACTCTGATAGCATGGTGTGACTCACATTGCAGTCATGGTCAACTCGTCTTTCACCGCAACAATATCACAAGTATAACAGTTACTGAGCTCTGCCTCAGTCTCCTCTAATAACGAATACAACGTACACGCTCTTATCACCACATTACATTTACCTTCCAGCTCATGTCATCATCATCGCTATAGTCGTCATCTTCGTCCCTATGAAGAGTGGTAACAACCCACAAGTTCAAGAACATTGTATATCATTGTATTCAGTTAAAATTCGTAATCTTTGTCTTGGCCAAACCTTCTCAGGACCCACAGAAGTCTTAACGCAGCTAAGCTACTGTACACCCTTTAACCCTTTAACCAAACTGACTAGTATCTATTTTTCCTTAAAATATCACCCCTGAATCATGCAGTAAGGCCATGAGAATAAAGACAATTACCAGCAGCTAGATAAGCTGTTGATTGTTAACCAAATTCTCCTTGTCCGCACCTTAGGGAATGTATGGGGAACAGTATGGAGAATACCCTTACTGATGTTAGGGTGTAAGGGGTTAACCCCCAGAGTGACCGACATCTAATTTCTCCTCACCTTATCACCTCTGAATCAAACAATGAGGTCACGAGAATACAGGAAATGATCACCAACTAAAGAAGCTCTTGATTGTTTG